>NW_026651513.1:300000-482801 GCF_028751815.1 Salvia miltiorrhiza
TCAACTCTTCAAAAGATCTTTTACTCAACCTCTGTTAAAATGCTTATCGCCAGATGAAGCTAACTTTGCTCTGAAAGAGATTCATGCAGGTTGCTGTGGTGGGCATACGGGATTTCGGGACCTTGTACGCAAGATCATTCGGGCAGGGTTCTACTGGCCTCATATCAACAAGGAAGCCAGAGAGTTCGTCCGCAAGTGTGAAGCCTGCCAGAGGCACGCCGGGAAAATCAACATACCAGGGGAGCCCATGGGGGTTATGTACTCTGCTTGTCCGTTTGACAAATGGGGCATTGATATAGTCGGGAAGTTGCCTACAGCACTTGGAGGGAAATGCTTTCTCATTGTGGCAGTAGATTATTTTTCTAAGTGGGTCGAGGCAGAGGCTGTGAGCAAGATCGATGAAATTACAGTGGAACGCTTTATCTGGAGGAACATCTGTTGCAGATTCGGGGTACCGAGAATCATTGTATCTGATAACGGGACTCAGTTCACAGGGCAAAGGATCGCGGATTTCTGCGACCGAATGGACATCACACAGCGTTTCGTCTCGGTGGCCCACCCACAAGCCAATGGACAAGTGGAATTAGCTAATAGAACCATATGTGAGGGAATAAAGAAGAGGCTGACGCAGAGCAGAGGGAAGTGGGTGGAGGAGCTTGACACCGTTCTTTGGGCCTACCGAACTAGTCCAAAGACGGCAACATGGGAGGCACCATTCACGCTGGTATATGGATCTAATGCGGTGATACCAGCAGAGGCACGACTAGAATCATACCGGATTATCACGTACAACACTGAGCACAATGAGGAGCTCCGGCGAGCAGAGCTGGACTTAGTGGAAGCACAGCGGGATGAAGCCCGTGTCAGAGCGGCCAAATATAAAGGCATCATCAAAGCGGGATATGATAAGCGGGTCAGAGTGAGGAAATTGGCAAAGGGAGATCTGGTTCTCAAGCGAGCCGATGCGCTAAAAGCGGTGGGCAAGTTCGAGGCCAATTGGGAGGGACCATACATTGTCACAGAGGTCTTGGGAGGTGGTGCGTACATATTGTCGGATTCAAACGGCAGAGCTCTCCCTAGACCATGGAATATAAACACGCTTAAAAAGTTCTATGTGTAACTGCTACTTGGCAGAGATGATCATTTGTAGACCGGATACTCTTTTTCCCCACAGGGGTTTTAACGAGGTCCGGGGCCATAATATCAATAAAACAGATATGTGGTTCTAGGGAATTCCCGGGTGTCGTTTTATTTACTTTATTTATCGTTTTCTTACATTACAAATGCTACTTAACATGTTCATGCAGAGCATTGCACATGTCACCAGAGGGGGGAGTAGGGTGTATACCCATAATCCTCAATTTACAAATTCAAAATACAAACTGCTTCTTAGCAGGTCAGGGGTGAAACAAATACAAAAATTGCTTCTTAGCAGGTCAGAGGGAAAACAAACATCAGAGATAAACACCTTTTCTTCCACGATCCAACACTCCGAGTCCTTCTTCGTCGCTGGAACACGCTCACCTCTCAGATCTACTTCAGCTCCACTCCGCGTATGCAGAATATCAAGCAAAACAACAAGTCAAAACGCCAAAAAAAAAAAAAAGAATATAGCAGAGGAACAAACCAAGGCCCAGATCCGAGAAACCAACGCTCAGATCCGGAGACCCAACGCTCAGATCCGGAGGATCAACGTCTAGATCTGGGAAGCCTGGCTATAATACACTCAAGCAAGGGAAATCCACTCATTACAACCACAAAATTAGAGATATGCATCAGAAGCTCAGGGATGTGAGTGTTCAGAGGGGAAATTCCCTTACTTGAGTGCCTTACAACCGATCTAGGGAGGCAAAATGTCGGCAGAACCCAGGGTTTGAGAGATCAGAAAGGGCAACGAGAAAATTTTCTTTAGGAATCCTGGAAATAAAACCCTCAGACGGTGGAGAGTCCTGTTTTCTCAGCCACCAACGGGAGCAAGAGATTTAGGGTTGGAAAAGAAAGCAGTGTGGGACGGCGGAAAAGAAATGAGGGAATTATAACCTAAATCGCGAAGGGTGGAGGACATATATAGAGGCGATACTGGGCTTAGGAAATGGGCTAAGAGGTAATGGGCCTACGCGAGTTTACGGGCCGAGGAAGGAGTAGGAGATAATGGAACCAACATCTTCATAACAGAGTATTGCACATGTCACCAGAGGGGGGAGTAGGGTGTATACCCGTAGGTCCCAATTTTTAAATTCAAAAATGGCTTCTCAGCAAGCCAAGGGAAAAACAGAGGGATCGTGCTTCACCAGAACAGAGGATGTTCCTGACAATCGTAAGCCGCGAAAGTTGGTTGTGCCGCCCGGGCCATCCATGCTCCGCGCAGAGGTTCCTGACAATCGTAAGCCGCGAAAGTTGGTTGTGCCACCCGGGCCCTCCATGCTCCGCGCAGAGATAGCACTTAATCGTAAGCCGCGAAAGTTGGTTGCACCCCCCGGGTTTTCCATGCTCCGCGCAGAGGTTGCTTTAACCGTAAGTCACGAAAGCTGGTTACACCCCCTGGGTTTTCCATGCTCCGTGCAGGGTGTTCCTGACAATCGTAAGCCGCGAAAGTTGGTCGTGCCATCCGGGCCTTCCATGCTCCGCGCAGAGATAGCACTTAATCGTAAGCCGCGAAAGTTGGTCGCACCCCCCGGGTTTTCCATGCTCCGCGCAGAGGTTGCTTTAACCGTAAGTCACGAAAGCTGGTTACACCCCCTGGGTTTTCCATGCTCCGTGCAGGGTGTTCCTGACAATCGTAAGCCGCGAAAGTTGGTCGTGCCATCCGGGCCTTCCATGCTCCGCGCAGAGGTTCTTGACAATCGTAAGCCGCGAAAGTTGGTTGTGCCACCCGGGCCCTCCATGCTCCGCGCAGAGATAGCACTTAATCGTAAGCCGCGAAAGTTGGTTGCACCCCCCGGGTTTTCCATGCTCCGCGCAGAGGTTGCTTTAACCGTAAGTCACGAAAGCTGGTTACACCCCCTGGGTTTTCCATGCTCCGTGCAGGGTGTTCCTGACAATCGTAAGCCGTGAAAGTTGGTTGTGCCGCCCGGGCCCTCCATGCTCCGCGCAGAGGTCCCTGACAATCGTAAGCCGCGAAAGTTGGTCGTGCCATCCGGGCCTTCCATGCTCCGCGCAGAGATAGCACTTAATCGTAAGCCGCGAAAGTTGGTCGCACCCCCCGGGTTTTCCATGCTCCGCGCAGAGGTTGCTTTAACCGTAAGTCACGAAAGCTGGCTACACCCCCTGGGTTTTCCATGCTCCGTGCAGGGTGTTCCTGACAATCGTAAGCCGCGAAAGTTGGTTGTGCCGCCCGGGCCCTCCATGCTCCGCGCAGAGGTTCCTGACAATCGTAAGCCGCGAAAGTTGGTCGTGCCATCCGGGCCTTCCATGCTCCGCGCAGAGATAGCACTTAATCGTAAGCCGCGAAAGTTGGTCGCACCCCCCGGGTTCTCCATGCTCCGCGCAGAGGTTGCTTTAACCGTAAGTCACGAAAGCTGGTTACACCCCCTGGGTTTTCCATGCTCCGTGCAGGGTGTTCCTGACAATCGTAAGCCGCGAAAGTTGGTTGCACCCTCTCTGGGTCTTCCATGCTCCGCGCAGAGTGTTCAAGTTTGGATGGGAAGCAGCTTCGAGAGGAAGCAGATCGGATGGGAAGCAGCTTGGATGAGAAGCGCAAAATCATTGACAAAGAAATTAACCAAATCCTCGTAAGAGGAGGCGGTGAAACCTCTACCAGAGGAGTCATCAGAATCCTCGCCAGAGGAGTCCTCAGAATCCTCGCCAGAGGAGTCCTCAGAATCCTCGCCAGAGGAGTCCTCAGAATCCTCGCCAGAGGAGTCATCAGAATCCTCGCCAGAGGAGTCCTCAGAATCCTCGACAGAGGAGTCCTCAGAATCCTCGCCAGAGGAGTCATCAGAATCCTCGCCAGAGGAGTCATCAGAATCCTCGCCAGAGGAGTCCTCAGAATCCTCGCCAGAGGAGTCATCAGAATCCTCGACAGAGGAGTCATTAGAATCCTCAACAGGGGAGTCGTCCAAATCCTCGCCAGAGGAGTCAACGGATCCTCATAGCAGAAATTAAAGAAACTCCAAGGGAGGGGATCAGAGAAGCATCAACAACAATCATAACAAGTCAACTCAAATCAACAGGGGAAAGACGGAAATACAAACCCCACCTCAACAAGCAGCGAAAACAACACAAATAACAGAGATAAAAGAAGCAAGGATGGGAAAGAAATTTCATTAAAACGTGCACGGAAGGCAGAGCTATACATCAAAAATTGGAGGTAAAATGTTCAGTTGGTACAAATTAAAAAGTTACAAAAATTTCTTCTGATAAAGTCAGGAGAGAAAGTGGGAACATCAAGAGGGAGGAACGGGAGCGGTTTGAGCAGCAGCAGAGGAGACAGGAGCAGAGGCAGACGAAACTGGGGGAGGAACACCACTTGCAGAAGCATGGCCAGAAACGGCTTTCTCTGTGAATACGGGCAACATGCCAGCTTCCTTCACCTTGGGGAGACGAGCGTCTAAATCCAGTAGCTTCACAGCCTCCTGAACATATAGGTTCTCATCTCGATACAGCTCAAACAGCTGGTCCACCGCGGCAGGGGAGGAGGCAGAGTCGGAGAAAGCTGAGGGTGCCAGGTCAGAAGGTAGGGGAGGCTCCATGCTGAACTGAGAGAATGTCCGGGTGCTCTTGCCAGTAGGATCCCGCAGCCGATTCACAAAGCGCACTAGGGGAGCAGAGAAAGCAGGCTTGTACATGGGTGCGGAGGGCAATGAGTCAGATCCAATCCCAAAAGTAAAGTAGGGAATGGCCTTCTCCAGCACTGGGTACCACCATTCCGGTTTCCTGGGAGAATTCGCAGGGATCCCCATCATTGCATTTATCTCCTCATCCTTGAGGTTATCCATCAGGGCTCGGAAATTCAAGGAAGCAAGTTGCTCCGGGGTAGCTTTCGCCATCTCCAAGGTTTTTGAGGCCGTACGCTCTATCACGTAAGCGAAGAGGGGCCCAAAATCCTCCAGGTATTCGGGAGTCCTTTTGAAAGCCTCCAGAGTGCCTTCCAGCATTACCCTTAGGAAGTGCTGACCCTGCGGAGACAGGAAATACTCCAGGCGCTGATCTCGTATCCCTAGGATGTAAGCACGATTCTGAGCTTCTACAGATGTCTTCTTCCAGTCGCGCCTAGCTCCTTTGTAGGCCTGCTCATACTCCGCCTTGAACCTGGCAAGGCTCGCGTGGCTTTCCTTAGTTGTTCTGGTCAATTCAGAAAACAGAGAGGACTTCTCTACTTCTGCTTGAGCTAGCTGGGCCTTCAAGTCAGCAATCTCCGCTTCAGCTTTACTCAGGCGTTCCACCACCCCAGCGACAGCATCATCACGTTTGGCAACGTCCGCTTGTTCTTTCTCTCTCTCTTTCTCTGACATTTCATAGTCATGAATGCATTTAACAGCTCCCCACATCCCCGACTCCACCTGCAAGAAAATAAAATGGGTTCCAACAAAACCATAAAAAGGTTAGTAATTTAAAAAATTCTTAATAAAGAGCATAAGATGCAGGATACCTGAAGAGCCAACCGGCAGAGCTGAGTAGCTAAAGTCGGTCGGGTCAGCTTCTCCATTTTCTCTTGGTCCTTTGAGTGGACACGAGCTATCAAGGCATCAATCAATTCCTGCCCCGATAAACTCGAAATCGGCCCAGGAACAAGATCCTCTGGTT
Source organism: Salvia miltiorrhiza (assembly GCF_028751815.1). Lineage (NCBI taxonomy): Eukaryota > Viridiplantae > Streptophyta > Magnoliopsida > Lamiales > Lamiaceae > Salvia > Salvia miltiorrhiza. Next base: position 305,746 of record NW_026651513.1, read on the forward strand.
CATCAGCCGAGGGCACCACAGCTTTGCCCTTACCCTTTCCACCAGCCGAGGGGAGAACTTTAGAACCACCAGCTGACTTCTTAGCGGGCCCCTTGCCCTTGTCCCCAGCAGAAGGGAGAATCTTCACACCACCAGCAGACTTCCTTGCTGGCTCTGAAGATTTGCCGGCCTTTTTCAGGCTTTCTTGTTTCTCCTTCTCACCCACAGAAATTAGGGAGCCCCTCTTCCTTTTCTTCGAAAGCTCAGCAAGGGAAACACCGGGAGCTGAATCGGGCGAAGGAACCTCATCAGTAATATCCACGATTTGGATATCTTCTTCACAGGTGCCAGCGGCATCACCAGCACTGGAGCGTCTACCCCTATGAACAAGGGCTCCCGCATCAACTTCCTCCGCGTCAAATGGACGCGAGGCTTCCACATTCCCCTCTGGGATTTCAACTACAGGAGGAATGGGGATCAGCTCGGCCCCAGTAGGCTGTTCCGAGGGATTCGTTACGGAAGCAGAACCGCCTGCACCATGTTCCCCGCGGCCAGCAAGAGAAGGAGTGTCAGGCAAATTGTCCCCACACTTGTGCCTCCAAGACATATCTGCAAACCAAAATTTCACATCATTAAAATCAGGGTAACAAAAGCTAATATGTTTTTTAATATATATTTTTTACCTATTGATTTCTCTGGGTACAGGGGAAATAGACCATTGTATGCCAGAGATGAATTATTCTCAGCAAGGTACCTACAGTCTAGGGGCTGGGCCTTATTCATAGCGTTAAGATGGGCTATAATACTCTGGTCACGAGTAGAAGGGACCTCAGGAGAGGCTGGTTTATAAGTAGTGCGACGTGTATGCCATTCCAGCTCCAAAACGTGATAGTCGCGCCAGGTGCCGAAAAGAGTGCGCACATAACAATAATGCTTCAGGAAGCCCTTATCGAAAGAATTCAGAGAGGAAAGGAAGGTGGTAGGATATTTCGGGTGAGCAGCAAAGCTATACAGGGGATTGCCCTGCATGCGAAGGGTCTGGGTCTGACAGAACAATTTGGCGGTGTCCCCAACACCGTGAGCCCGGCACAAAACATGGAAGGCATATAACCTCCGGATAGCAGAAGGAGCGACTTGAAAGAAAGGGATGTGAAAATAGTTACAAACGTCGACCAACAGAGTAGGAGGAGGGAGCCTTAAACCAGCATCTATCTGGGCTTTCCAAACAACTATCACCTTGGGATGGCGAAGGCTTTCAGGAGGCGTTGAATCCTTAGAAAAGGTCTCGAATTTTAAACCATCAGGACGCCTACATTTGCTTCTCAATTTCTCCACCTCCGCGACACTAAGACGGGATGGAGGAACACGTTTGGGGAGTTGAGGAGTCTTTTTCCCCTTTTTCTTAGGTGGAGTAGGAAGGGGCGCAGTTTGAGATTCGTCAGAAACAGAGGGGGAAGGAAGACTTTCGGGATCTTGCTGCGAGGGGGAGAAAGACGAAGGGTCTCGGGCAGAAGGAGAAGGCGAGCGAGAGGGTTGAGGGGCGGAGGTGCAGGCCATGATGGGAAATGCCAATCCTAGGGTTTCTAACACGCTCAATCAGAGCACCAACAGTTATACCACTACGCTACGATTAAACACAAAATTGCAGTGAAGAGGATGCGCGAGTTACCTAGGCCAGAGAAAGATAGACGGTAAAACCTGGAGCGGAAGGGTCGCGGGAGGACGCCGGAACAGTGAGGAAATCGCCGGAAAACGCAGAAAAATCGTTCGGAAAACTTGGAGAAGAAGAATAGTGAAAAAATGGGAGTTCGAATCGGCTAAGTAAGATTGTACGCGGGTAACTACTAACACGCGGGATGAACGGCACGTGGCATACGGAAAAAATCAACGGATGAGAATTTCTACGGAAAGGCGAAAGGACGCAAAGGTTAAAAAGTAACCTCGGGGTACGGGGAAAACACTGTAGACTGGGCAGGCATTTAATGCAGATGACGTCATCCACGCGGGCGAGTCCTCTGGCTAGTTGCACCACTCCAGAGTGAACTAGCCAGACCAGGGGGTGGGAGCAACAAAAACGCCAGAGAACAATTTACAGGGCTTATCTTTACTCTCTCATAATATCAAAATGCTTATGTCTTTATGATTTACAGGGGTCAAGGAAAACAACAAAGTGTTGATGCTAATAATACACCACTGGTTGAACACGAAGAATACCCGGTTCAACCAGACTAGAGGGGGGAGTGGTTGGTGAGGAGCAATATGTGCAGAGTAGGGAGAGAGTACAAATCAGAGGAATCACTCCCGTCAGAGGAGCAGTATGGGTTAGAAGAACCATCCTTACCAAAAGGATATCACCCATCAGAGGAATGGCTCTTGCCAGAGGAATCGCGTTCTTCAGAGAAGTCACCCTCACCAGGGGAACCACCTTCGTCAGAGGAGTCATCCGCGCCAGGGAGGTCACCATCGCCAGAGGAGAAGCCTTTGCCAGAGACGACGTGTTTGTCAGAAGAGTCATCCGCGCCAGGGAAGTCACCATCGCCAGAGGAGAAGCCTTTGCCAGAGACGACGTGTCTGCCAGAAGAGTCACCTCCACCAGAGATTACATCGCCAGAGAAGACGCATTTGCCAGAAGAGACATCTTTACCAGAGGAGTCATTAAATGCGCGGGAAGGCCTCCCGCGTATTATCGAAATTACTAGTATACCCTTCCACCACGCAAGACGCATGCACCGAAGATGTTTTTACTATTTTACCCCTCCGTTTGTAAATCTATAAATAGGGCCCGAGCTCGTGTATTATGATGGACGCTATCTCATATTTTCGAATACAACTGCTGTTTTCTCTTTGAGGCAAAGTTTTCCGATCATTTTTACTTCGTCTTCTTCAAGTCACCACACTAGGTATAGTTCGCGGTTTCTCTCTATAGTTTTAGGTGTTGGTTTCGTAAATACCAAGATTTATTACTAAATCAATAGTGTGAATAATATGAGAGTATTTAATTTTATTTTCTTGAAGATGAATAATTGTTGATAGATAGCTTCATTAAATTTTTGTAGTTGGAGAATAATTATTTAGGCGTTTTCCTAAAAGAATTTCATTTATTTATAAATCTATTTATTAATATTTGTAGTTGGTCTTATATGATTTATTAGTATTAAAAAAAAAAGAGAAATTCTAAGTGGAGCGAATGGAGTCAGATTACAAAAAAAAATTTGCTAACTCTATCAACCTATTTTAATTGCACGGTTTCCAAGGAGCAAAAAGGGGAACACACATATATATATTACTCAAGTTAGAAATTAGAAGAAAACCTACTTATATTTCCTACCTCCACAACCTTCGACTCCCCCACACAGTACCACCATTTCCAATCCTGCGAGCTCAATTCTACCTAGAAATTTTGAGCAATAACTACATATTTTGGAAGAACTGGTAAAGTTCTTGATTTTCTACCTCTCTCTAACTGTTAACTTGAAGGAGATTTCTGTTTTGAATTTTAGGGTTCTTCGAAAATTAGGGATTTTATATTAGAGTTGAAGTATGATTCTAATATTGATATATATTATGTTTCTGATGATTCCTAAGCATGATTGTGGTGGTTAATTGCAGTAATTGTTACTTGATTTTTGATTTTACTCAAGTTAGTATAAACCCTAGGCTTGAGTTCGAAAATTTTAGTTATGTTCTTGAATAAATGAGTTTATATATGTGCTCTTGAGCTGGAATTATGATTATATATGAGTATATTATGAGTTTGCACCATAGGGTTTGTGAGATTGATTTTGTTAGTTTAGGGGAAGTTGGGGCTTTTGAGTTGAGAAGGGTTATATGCTATTGTTTGATGGATATAAGTATATTATAGTGATTCTATAAATTATTAAGAGTAGAACAGCCTTTACTACCCAATTCTTTTGTACAGCTCTATAGTATAAAGAGCAAGGAATTGATAAAGTTTCTATTTTTTTATGCATATGGATGAGATTAGTGACTTTAATAATTGAGTTTAAATTGAGATCATCATTGAGATTTTATTTCAAAGAGATTGAGGAGATTGATAAAGATAGTTTATTAAACTAAATATGTATCTTTTCAGTGAGAGTTGACAAACATCTGTGGGCTTATTCTTTTTTTTTTTCCTTATTGAGTTAAGAGGATGAGTGGTGTTATTGTATTGATGATATGATGTGAGGAAATGTTAGAATAATAAGTTAACAGGAAACATGAGTTATTGTTATAATATTAGATATATATATTTTACTTACTTATTTTTCTTACGAAATTTTTATCTATTTAAAGGTCCCTGCTAGGAACGAGCCTGACACTAGAGTACGAAGTAAGAGAAACATATCAGGTGGGCTTACTAACTCAAGAAACAAAGATGCATACTTTAATATATAAAGTTTAAGTGTATGCATTTATTTTCAAATTGTTGACTTGCCAATGTTTAAGATTTGTATGATACCATCTACGTAGAAGAACGAATTCGGATCCTGAACGAGTCAGGATTTGTGTACACAGAGTGACGGTTAACCTTGAGTTAGCTTGTCGTTACGTTTGGGAAGGAGGCCTACTTCTCAACGTGTTTATTGAGACTAGTAGATATGGTACATACTTACATGAGAACTTAGTCTGCGCAGACACTTTCAAATACTATGTAAAAACAATTTAGCAAACACAGGTTGCTTCAGAAAATCCCTTGTGTATTGCTTAAAGTGGCAAGTTCAATATATAGCATTATCATGCAGAGTTTTAAATGTTTTCGGCATATGTTCACTGAGTGCTTGTGGTACTCAGCCCTGCATACCTTTTTAAATGTGCAGGTTAAGTTTGGATGAAGATGGAAGTGTGCTGAGCTGGAGCTTTTTGTTTATGTAAATAGTAATAGGCTCAGGATATTGTGTCTTCATACATAATGTCCAATGATGTACTCCGCTGCAACACTTTGTCTCTCTTATCACTTTTGCCGTGTTGTAGAATGTTTTAAAAACTTTAACCTGTATATGAGCTTGACAAATCTTGGTTATGATGTTTATTTGGTTTAAACTTCTTTTGTTAAAGTTTGATGATGCCGAACCTTGTGAAATTCATTGATTATGTATGTAAGTTGTTAATTATTTAATTGTCTTAGTTTCCTTTCAATTACTTTCCATCTCTCGTTTCTCCACCCTAGTCGTATGATACCTGGTCTAGCTATCTTCCTCCTAGGTCGGGCTGCGACATTATTCCCCTTGGCAAAGGCTACTACACTTTGGTTTTTCAAAGTGAGGCGGACAAAACCCGTGCCAAGGTTAAAAACACTTGGGAACTTCTTAATGGTCATCTTCGACTCAGGGAATGGTCAAGGAATTTCGATCCCTTCAAGGAGCATTCTTCGTTGGCTAATGTGTGGGTGAGAATACACTATTTGCCGATAGAATATTGGCACGCGGAAGTGCTGGTTGGAGTTGCAAGATATATTGGGCATCCTATTAGAATCGACGCGGCATCAGTGAAGAAGGATTTTGGACAGTTTTCGAGGATCTTGGTCGAATTAGATATGTCTAAACCTCTTCCTACTACTCTTCTTTCTGATGAAGGAGAGTTCGCTTTCTACATTGAGTTCACTTATGAAAAGCTCCCACTTTACTGCAACAGGTGCAAAATAACAGGACACTCTCCTGATAGATATTTTAAAGCTACTCAAAAGAGAACTGACGAGCAGATTACTCAAGTCAAGATTTCCGAGCAGCAGCCGAGGGGAAAACATTGGCAAGAAATTGAGAATATTCAGTCCCGGAACAAGGAACATGAAGCCGCCTTGCATGAGCATAGAAATCAATCTGTCGGCGATCAGCAGATTCAGCAACATTCGGTTAAAGAGAAGCAGCGCTCGGGGACTACGATTGGAAACAGTTTTGCTGTGTTGGAAAACCTGAGGGGTGAAGAATCTGGGTTACAAATCTTGGAGGCTGAGCAGATAACTGATAAATCCGCGGGAGTACAGCAACAAGGTTCCGGTGAGGGCAATGAGCCAAGAGCTACGCCTCAGCAGGTTAAGCAGCCCTCGTATAGAGGCTCTTCACCTCATCTGTTGGAGCAGAAGGAGATTGCTAAGAACAGAATCAATGGGGAGAATGTTAGATTTCAGTTGAGGAATAATAAGGATATCAGAGGGCCGGATATGATGGACGCTATCACCAACAATGTGGAGACTTCGGTTTACGATAGGCCGCTTGCAGTCTATGTTTCTGAAAGTTCAGAGGAGGAGGAAACAATTGAAGCAGATGTTATAAGTGAGGAAATTCATTCCAGACAGAAACCAACTGATGCGATTGCTATTGAGAATGCTATGAAGGCTCAGAGGTTGGAACAAATTCTGGCGTTGGCTAAGGAGCCAATTACTTCGGATATGGCAGCTAAGCGGCACGGTCGGCCTTCAAAAAAAGAGCTCGCAGCTCGTGCAGCGGAACAAATCTCAAAACAGGCAGCGGAGAGTATAAAACATCGTCTTCGAAAAGCTGGAGATGCTGGACATAAGCCGGAAGCTTTTATTATTGACAATAGTAAGAAAGACTGTATTCAGGCGATGGAGAATGTCGCACGTGAAAGCTGGGCGGCTGAGGTGGAAAGATGCGGAGGCTCCTCCGCCCATTTGAATCAATCTTCATGAATATCATCACCTGGAATGTCCGTGGTTTGACGGACGAATCCAAGCGGTTACTTAAGGAGCATTGTAGCTCCTTTTCTCCTATTATCTTGGGTTTAATTGAACCTAAGAAGGTGTTTCGTAAGGTGAGGCAGAGCTACTGGAATTCTTTAAATATGGTGCATATTCATCAAAATTGTCGAGCTTCTAAAAGCTCGAACATTTGGGTTCTTGCTCACCCTGATGTTCTTGCAACCACGGTTTTTTCCTCTGACCAATCTGTGATCGTTGATTGTATTTGGCAAACCTACAACTTCCGTGTAGCTGTTATACACGGAGCCAATGACCAGATCCTCCGCCGTAGGCTTTGGCATGATCTTCTCCATTTCACGTCGGGTAATACTGTCTTTATTGGTGATTTTAACGCAGTAAAAGGCTCTAATGAGAGGATTAGTTCTCGATCCCCTTCAAGAAGCTCCTGCTTGGACTTCTGCGCTTTCATTGATGATTCTCAATTCATTGAATCTCCGACTGAAGGGATTCGCTTCACCTGGTCTGGACGTCGGTTTCTTCCCCGACATGTTGAATCTATCCTTGATAGAGCTTTTTTTTCCAGGGTTTTGCTGATTTATGGGATTCTATTGTTACCACGACGCTTCCGAGGCTCACCTCTGATCATTCTCCGTTAGTTCTGCAGTGCCGTCATGTTACTCCCTCTGGCAAAAGACACTTCAGATTTTTGAATATGTGGACCCTTCATCCTTCGTTCTTAGATATGGTAAAGAATTCGTGGACGGTTGCTGTTAACACTCGCTGCCCTATTCTGTGTGTTATGTTGAAACTCAAGAGACTGCGTTATGATATTAAGGCCTGGAATAAAGATGTTTTTGGCAATGTTGATAATTCGATTGGTCAGTTTCAGAATCATTTGGCGGTCACTCAGAACCAGATTTCGGAAACAGGCTATACTGATGAGCTTTTCGATGAGGAGATTCGTTTGCAAGCTGAGCTTAATGTTGCGCTTTCTAGAAAAAATAATTTTCTTCAACAGAAAAGCCGTGCCTCGTGGTTGCAAGATGGGGATAGAAATACGACTTTCTTTCACAGAATGATAAAATTCAAATGGAGGAATACTTTGATTACTCGTTTGAATATTGACGGAGTGGATGTCTATGATCCGAGTATTATCGAGCAGCATATCATCGGGCACTTCTCGGCTTTTTTCATGGATGATGAAAGCCCGAGCACTGATCCTTTGGAGATTGAGGCGCTTATTGATGTGGCGGTTTCGGATGCTCAGAATAATTTTTTGGTCAGTATTCCTGAGGAGAGTGAGATTGCGGCGGAGGTTTTTGGCATGGACGTTAATAGTGCCCCTGGGCCTGATGGTTTCTCTGGTTCCTTCTTTCAGACTTGCTGGGAAATTATTAAGACGGACGTTGTAAGTGCTGTTCAAACATTTTTTTTGATCTTCTTATTTACCTACTGGTTGCAATTCCAGTACCATGATTCTTATTTCCAAGAAGAAGGATGTTTCAACTGTTGCAGATTTGAGGCCCATCGTTCTGTCGAACTTCTTCTTTAAAATCGTTTCTAAAATCTTGGCGTCAAGGCTTAGCAGGATTGCGTCCACTCATATTTCTAATAACCAATTTGGTTTCATTAGTGGTCGCAACATCCATGATTGCATTATGCTCAGCTCTGAGAGATTCAACTCGATGCAACGTACGAATCGGGGTTCGAATATGGCTTGCAAAATTGACATTTGTAAGGCCTTTGACACCATTCGCTGGGAGTTCATTATACAAGTTTTGAGAGCGAATGGCTATCATGAGAAGTTTGTCAATTGGATTTGGATCATTTTTAGCTCTGCCCGGCTTTCCATTCTTTACAATGGTCAGCTTTCGGGGTACTTCTCTTGTTCTCGTGGGGTTAGGCAGGGTGATCCGTTGTCGCCGATTTTATTTGGGATTGCGGAAGACGTCCTGAGTCACCTTATCAGCAGTTGTGTGGAATCGAGACACCTTAGTCCAATGGGTTTCAGCCGGGCCACTAATTTTCCAACACACTTATTTTATGCTGATGATATTATCTTTTTTAGCACTGCTACGGTTCGTAATGCTCGCAAGATTAAGGATATTCTGAATTATTATGGTTCGATTTCTGGTCAGGTTTGCAGTCAGGAGAAATCGAATCTATACTTTGCTAGGGGCGTGACTACGGATCGGAGAAGGGCCATTCAGCGTGTCATGGGTTTCTCTGTGGAGAATCTTCCGATGACGTATCTGGGAGTTCCTATATTTGTTGGTCGTCCGCGGGCCTTGTATCTCATGCCGATCTTTGATCAAATTGTTCAAAAGTTTGCAAGGTGGAAAGGTCTTCAGCTGTCTATCGCATGCCGGTTATGTTTGGTGAGGTCTATGATTCAGAGTTCGATTGTGCATTCGATGATGGTTTATAAATGGCCTAAATCTTTGTTGCATTCGCTTGACCGTAAATTTCGTAATTTCATTTGGACGGGCAGCATTGATCAGCGACCGCGTTGTTCTGTTAGTTGGAGACGGGTGTGTTCTCCTAAAGAGGAAGGTGGTCTTGGCATTCGTTCTTTTACCTTAATGAATAAATCTTTTTTGATGAAGCTGGCGTGGAAGATGATAAAAGGTGATGATTGGGCTCATCGGATTATGAGGTCCAGATATCTCACGACCTTCAGCTATGCTAAGCAAAATATCGCTAATTCGACTGTTTGGCTAGGCGTGAAACAGGAGATTGATCCCTTGGTGGTTGATTCTTACTCTTGCATCAATAATGGTGCTAATACTTATTTTTGGAAGGATGATTGGCTGGGTTATATTTTGGTGGATAAGCTCAAGATTCCTCACTACATGCATGATTATCTTCACTTCTCTGTGAAAGATTGCTACTATGATGGACTGTGGCATTTCTCGGCTTCGTTTGTGAATTATTTTCCTGAGGTGGTGGCTGATATTTTATTGATACCTATGAGCGAGGAAAAAGATTCTAGATATTGGAAGCATTCGCTCAAGAGGGACGTCTCGGCGGCTTTAGCCTTCTCCAAGAATTGTCATCGTTATCCTATGGTGAAATGGGGGACATGAATTTGGGAACCGTACATACCGATTCGCCGTTCGATCTTATGTTGGAGGATTCTTCATGGGCGACTTCCAACCTTGGATACTCTTGTTATACAAGGTATGGTCACTCCTAATGGTTGTCCTTTTTGCTATATGGATGCCGAAACCATTGAGCATATTATGTGGAGCTGTCCTCAGATTAGTTACATTTGGGAAACGTTTCTGGTCTGGTCTGATAAAACGGATCTGTTAAGTTGCTTGGATATTCCCACTTTTTTAGTGCTGGCTTGGAATGCTTGCTTCAGCCCCCAAATTTTGGCTTTTTGGAAAGCAGGCATTATTTCGATCCTGTGGAAGATATAGGACTGTAGGAATGCGCTTGTTTTCGATGATCTTCGTTTTGAGGCTCGGTCGATTCTTGCCTTTGTTAAAGCTTATTTTAAAGAGATGGATTCTAATTTTTCATGTCTTGGTACCATCAAGAATACTTGGAGTGACTACGTGATTGTTAGAAGTCTTGGAATTGGCAGTCGAGCTGCTCCTCCCCCTCGCATGGTGGAGGTTTATTGGTGGCCTCCGGTGACTCATTGGATTAAGGTCAACACCGATGGCTCTGCTAAAGGGGCTCCTGGTAGTATTGCCGCGGGAGGAGTTTTTAGGGATAATTATGCTTCAGTCCGTGGTTGTTTTCACATCAAGGGTGGTAGTGGATTTGCTTTTGAAGCTGAGCTTCTCGCGGTTATTACTGCTATTAATATTGCTCATGATCGTGGCTGGCTTCATCTTTGGGTTGAGTCCGATTCGATGTATGTGGTGCGGTTGTTGGAGACTCGCTCCACGGATGTTCCCTGGCGTTTCTTAGTTTTCTGGAAGCAGATTCTTCGTCGTCTTAATGATTTTTCTTTGATTGTTACTCACATCTTTCGGGAAGGAAATCATCCCGTGGACATTATGGCCAATGATGATAGACAAGAGGGTTGGTGGCCTTATGCGATTGACGAGATTAAACATGCGGTGGCTCGTGATATTTCTACCCATAGCTTTGTTAGAATGGTGCTTTAAGGTGTTATTGTTTGTTTCGAATAGGTTGGGGTGTTTTAGCGACAGGTGCGGTTGCTTCGGTGGGGTTTCGGTTGTCAGCTGGTGTTGGGATGGTTTTGCAGGAGGGTGGGCGGTTTCTGGTGTTAGGGTCGGGGTGTCAGCGGCGTCTTTTTGCAGTGCTCGGGTGAGCTCGACACTGGGAGCCGTCTGGTCGGACCTCTTGGATCTCCGTGATCGGCGTGCTTCTGCTGTTTCACGTCAAGCTGGTTTGTGGGGCAGCAGTTCTCGTCGTCGATGTGCCGCCTCTTGGAGTGTTATCTCCTTCTTCCGTTTGCATGATTTTGCTTGGTCTACTGAGATTCCTTTTAGTTTTGCTAGTGATGGCTGGGGCGGTTTGGAGGTGGCTGGTGTCGTGCTGTTTCCGGTTTTCTGTTTGGATCCCTTTTTTGTTGGTTTTGCTTCTTCTTTGCTTGTTCTCTTTTGTTGGTTTGCTTTGCTGTGTTCGGGAACCGAGCTGCTTAGGGGTGATGGTTCGGCCGGAATCTCTGAAGTTGTCTCACTTTCGTTCCCACACAGTTTTTTTTTTTTTTAGACGAGTACTCTTTTTCCCCTTTTAAGGATTTTCCAACCAGGTTGGCCTTAAAAGGGTTTTAATGAGGCTCGACCCTTAGTTTGTTGTCTGTGCGCTCAAGGGTTCTAGGTTCGTTTTTCTCTTTCTTTTTTAATAAAATTTTATTTTAATGTTTAGATCTATGGCATTTGCTTAAATATATATATATGTAGCCTCATTAAAAAAAATGAGATTAATTAGTTAGAATATGTGTGTGTGTGTGTGTGTGTGCAATCTCATTAAAAAAAGTGAAATTAATTACGGATTTTTTGTAGAAATTGATTATTAGTATCTCATTAGTTAGAAATTAATTATTAGTATCTCATTTTAAAGTGATACTATTTTTTTTTTTTTCTGTCAATGAGACGTGCATGGCAAATCCACTAATTATTCAGTAATAATCCAGATTGATTCTAGTGCATTGATACATGTTAAATTTTACTATCTCATTTTAATATAATTTTGTTTATGTAATCTTGAATATCTTATATTTTGGCATTTCATGCTTTGCTATATAATTTATATCTTTAATATCTATGTATATTTTATACATTATACATTAGCTCATTATGAATAATAAAATACAAATGATAATTTTATTTTTACGCCTTTAACCTGATTAGCCCGATGGGCTAGCCCGAAACCCGAAAGTTTAGGGCTAGGGTTGAAGATTTACAACCCGAAAAAATCTCCAACCCGATTAGCCCGCACCCGACTAACCCGGAACCCGATAGGGCTAGCCCGAAAACCCGGTGGGCTGGCCCGATTGACATCCCTAGGTGTAGATATGACGGATAGTCTTTCCTCCGTCATCCTCCGCCCCCTCCTCCTCCGCCACCGGCACCTGCCTGTCATGCCGGATCTTGTGGGCGACTTCTTTCCTCCGGCTGCCTTTATTCAGTTTGGCGGCACTATGGGCTGCCAAAGGCATCTCCTCGCCGGACTGAGGAGCATCCCCCAAGTTACATCCCGATAAATCGGGATGATATTCGTCGAATAGATCGGGGCACCAATTTAGGTCATAGTAATTTGGGTTGTGTGGATCCATGGAGGGTGTAGAGAGAGAAAGAAAGGAAGAAGTAAGGATGAAGAAGAAGAAGAAGTGAGGGTGTAGGGAACAAATGCGGAAGAAGAAGAATAAATAGAAGAAAAAGAAGAGAAAAAAAAATTGAACGGTCAAAATTCACGCAAATCGAGGCAGCAACGGTCAAATCGATTTTTTTTAATCGGCGCGTGCATCACACGCGCCTTACACTATCATCAAAATGGGCTACACGATAGAACGTGTAGCCCTCGTGTAACTCTCGCCCGCAACGCTTACACGATAGTAGACTTACACGAGTAAGCTGCTATCGTGTAGGCGTTGCCAATGCTCTTAAAACCCATGTCGTCTACAAAAAAGTGGAAACAATATAATGGACGTAAGGAGTATATTTTATAAAAGGTAAATATTTTTCAGGTTTTGTCTTTTAAAAAGATATTTTATTTTCACAATTTTTGCTCACCTAGAGTTCCTAATCTTGAGTTTATCTATAATATACAAAAAAGGGCCAAGAATATAAACTAATAAAAATTTACTCCCTCCGTCCACGAAAAATATTGCACTTTTGTCATTTTTAGCGTCCATCAAAAGTATGACACTTTCCTTTTTAGTATATGGTCCCATATATTTTCCTTAACTTTTATCCTTACAAACAATTCTTATTTACAAAAAAATCACTTCAAATTCAATCTTAACCACACATCACATAAAATGGTGGGACATTTTCTCCTCTACATAAAAATCATCACCAATTTTATTAAACTTGTGCCTACCAAAAGTGTTATACTTTTGGTAGACGGTGGGAGTATAATATATTAAAAATACATCTTTTAATTTAAAATTAATTTTAAAATTGAATGATAATTTTGAAATTATGATAAAATTGAACGTTTATCTTCTTATTTTTATGTTTATTTCTTTTCTAAAATTGTGAAATTCGATTAGTTATCAAATATTTGATATGCAAATCAAATTAAAGATCACGATACGAGTTATAACTTAATATATTTTTATGTAAATATTTATTTTAAAATATAAAATTATATTTGTTGAAAGATTAAAACTTATAAAAAAATTCTCTCTCCCATCTTCCATTTTTTTGAATAAGTCTATTTTCAATTCTTTTTTATTTTTATTTTTTTTCTTTTAACTTATTTTCTTTTCTGAATTCTTTTTACTTTATAATAATACGAGTTTTTATTATTGTGAATTCTTCTTTATTTTTATTTTTTGTGCGAACTTCTGTGTATAAACAGCAAGGTTTAGGGTTCAAACCTCATTGATCCCCCTTCCGCCAAGTCAAAAAAAAAAAAACAGCTAAAATTATATTTATAATTTTTATATGGTAAATGAATTAGTATTTATGTTATATATAAAAAAACTATAAAAATATTTGTCGTGGCGCTAGTACGTAATTGTTTAAACATGCACCATGAAGATAATTCAAAGTTTGGACACTGGTCACATCATGCTTCATGCGAGTTTCCTAAATCAAGCAAGCAAATCCTTCACAAACCTGAAATTTTTACTAATTAGCTACGTAATGCATGCAATGCAACCCCTCATTACATGATTGGCATGTGCCAATCCATTGTGCAGCTCCGATAAATCAAGGCTCATCATACGGCCTCAAAATTATACTTCCTCCATCCCACGAATCTTGACACGTATTTTTTTTTGGACCGTCCCACGAATCTTGACACATTTTCAAATAAGATAATAATTATTACCTTATTGTCTCTTCATCATATGATCAGTAAAAGCATAGTTGTGCCAAAGTGTCTCTTCATCTTATGGTTAGCTATTATGAAGAGGATGACAACATGTGATCGACTGCAGAAATTTGGTATTCAATGTGACCAAGCTTGTTGTTTGTGTTCACAAGGAAATGAATCACTTAATCACTTATTTTTCTTGTCCCTATTCTGTCAAAGTGTTCAAAGGAAAGCTGGAGCTTTGGGATGATGAAGTGGAGTATTTAGAAAGACAAGGAGCTTCGAAGACGGGGAAGCAGCTTATGTATAGACTTTTGGTGGCAACAATTGTCTATCACATATGGAGAGAAAGGAATGAACGAAGATTTAACAGCAAGGCTTCCCATGAAGACAGTGTAGTTAGACAATGTCAATTGATGATGGTGGTGAGAGGAGAGTTGAACCCTAAAGTTCACAAAATGTTTGTGAACTAAGGCGTTTATTCTATGTTTTCTTGTTGTAAGTGGTGGTTTGACATGCTTTTGGTAAATAAAAAAAAATACTATTTCCCCAAAAAAAAATTTATTACCTTCTCTCTCCTACTTTATCACTTTTATACATACTTAAAACATTAATCTACAACTCTTTAATTCTCATACCGAAATCAAACGTGTCAAGATCCGTGGGACGGAGGGAATAGTATTTGACATACCAAATAATGGGGGCATGTTATTTTAATATACAACCTTTTGTATCACAATTTTGAATAAATTGCACTCATAGTATATGATCAATAAAGTAAACAATATATTCACGAATGACTGCAGAGAAAACAATTTCCCTTACCGGAATCTCGAGTTTATGTGGAGCTTTGTTCTTGTGGAAAAAGTAAGCTTCTCCTAATTAAATTACGTCATAAATTTATATTTTTGATCCCTAAATCAAAAGTTGTTGATTTTGAGCATCAGGTTTAGAGACCTAGAAGATGGAGCTATTTGCAGCGGTGGAGAGGAAGAAGGGCGGCGGCGCGCAGCTTCCCCTTTCAATATCATAGCGAAACTAATTAGATTATTGAGTGGTCCTGGGCATGGATTTGATAGAATCCAGCTCATGGTATGGCTGTAAAGAAAACATATATAGCTAAGCAGCAAGATCTTCAAATCTTAATTTTCAATTTGGATTAGGATCAATGAATGGGCTCGTGTGCTACGTACGGAGAAGAGATGACCCACCTACACCTTGCTTGCTTCCTTTTCCAATTATACATCATTTTCTTTTAGTGTTGATTAATTCCATGTTTTATTATAAGCCATGTTTTTAGTTTTTCCTTTTATTTTTATTTTTTTTCCTTTAATTTGTCGAAGATTTTTACTAGGGTCAAAGAGACATATATCAAACTAATAAATATATCAAGAGAATTGCCGATGAGCCCTAGCTCAAGTGGCAAAGCTAAGGCACCCAAATACTCTCCCTTGTGAGAGGTCTTGAGTTCATTAATTCCGTCTGCATGCAATTTTCCCATTGTGTGGATAGTGTCCCGTCTGCGTATATTAGATGTCTCTTGTAATTCTCAGAAGAATATATATATATATATATATATATATATATAGGGAAGGGCTAAAATAAAAACACTTCTTAAAATATAAAATGTAAACAATTTCCAGCCCTTAGATCATCAAGATCTACGGTTGATTTGTAACCTTGTTGGATGAATTCGTGGTCCTGGGTTCGAATCCCAAAGGTAGCAAAAATTTATTTTTCACAATTCGTAACCATGTTGGATGAATTCGTAACCATGTTGGATAAAATTCGTACATTAAAAAACGTTTATATTTATATTTTAAGAAGTGTTTTCACTATAGCCCTCCCCTATATATATATATATATATATATATATATATATATATATATATATATATATATATAGGGTTGGGATCTATGAAGAAGTAACTATATTTCGTTCTGAATAAGTAAATAAATTTACCGAATAAATCACGTGACCGCACGAATAGTTATTTTACTGAATAAACACGTACATTTTTCGTTCATGCGCTCGCATGATTTATTCAGTAAATGTATTGAGTTATTCAGCCTTCGTTGTTTCCTTCTACATTTAGCATTCTTTATTGATTCATTCCATATATATATATATATATATATATATATATATATATGGGGCTCCAATGAGACCCCCTAATTTTAGTGAGATCTAGGGCACGATCTGATGCGTTTATTTTATCAATCCTATGACTGATATTAGGGATGTCAATCGGGCCAGCCCACCGGGTTTTCGGGCTAGCCCTATCGGGTTCCGGGTTAGTCGGGTGCGGGCTAATCGGGTTGGAGATTTTTTCGGGTTGTAAATCTTCAACCCTAACCCTAAACTTTCGGGTTTCGGGCTAGCCCATCGGGCTAATAAGGTTAAAGGCGTAAAAATAAATTATCATTTGTATTTTATTATTCCTAATGATCTAATGTATAATGTATAAAATATACATAGATTTAAAGATATAAATTATATTGCAAAGCATGAAATGCAAAAATATAAGATATTCAAGACTACATAAACAAAATTATATTAAAATGAGATAGTAAAATTTAACATGTATCAATGCACTAGAATCAATCTGGATTATTACTGAATAATTAGTGGATTTGCCATGCACGTCTCATTGACAGAAAAAAAAAATGGTATCACTTTAAAATGAGATACTAATAATTAATTTCTAACTAATGAGATACTAATAATCAATTTCTACAAAAAATCCGTAATTAATTTCACTTTTTTTAATGAGATTGCACACACACACACACACACACATATTCTAACTAATTAATTTCACTTTTTTTAATGAGACTACATATATATATTTAAGCAAATTATACCATAGATCTAAACATAGCAGAAGTTATAACTGGATGCATCAGTCACAATTCCGTCAACCCACCGGGCCAGCCCATCGGGTTTTCGGGCTAGCCCTATCGGGTTCTGGGTTAGTCTGGTGCGGGCTAATCGGGCTGGAGGTTTTTTCGGGTTGCGATTTTTCAACCCTAACCCTCTAATTTTGTCGGGTTATTCGGGTCGGCCCACGGGTTTCGGGCTGCATTGACATCCCTAGCTGATATCGTATCTGGAGGGAGATTTTTTTTCGCAGAGTTCGAATCCTGGATGGAGCATAATATTTTAAATTTTGTTATTCATCAGTATATACTGCATTGTTCATCGATATATACTGCCTTGTTCATCAGTATATATGTCTTATTCATTACCAATTTTTTAAATTTTATTTTTTATCAGTATATACATCTTGTTCGTTAGATATACGTCTTGTTCATTAGTATTATATGTCTTATTCATTGTCCTCATGTTACACAAAAATTAAGGGGTCTCACTGGAGCGCGCCCCTATATATATAGGGTCTGGTTCTGGAGCAAACTACATTATTTGTGAGAACGGGAGAACCATCAAATCTAATGCATTCACTGTAAAAATTAATGCATTCCCTGTTAAAATTAATGCACTAATTTTTTTTTTAAAATGCTCCCTTCAGGATTCGAACCCAAGTTCTATATTCATCCAACAAGATGATGCATCCATCGTAGATCTTGATGATCGAATGACTGAAATGGTTCTCCGTTCTTTTTTTATTTATGGTTCTTTCTTGAACCTCTCCCATATATATATATATATATATATATATATATATATATATATATGTGTGTGTGTGTGTGTGTGTGTGTAAAAACACACTCCCTCCCCCATCCCTTCAAATTATACATTTTTTTTTGTAAGTCCCCCAAATACATGTCATTTCTATTTTCGGGCACTACTTCACATATAATTTAATTTTTTTTCCCTTAATGTATGACCCTTTTTTCACTATCCATACTCTCAATATGGAGATCATTTCTTCACTATCAAAAACTTTTATTCATTATTAATATGTTCAACAACTTTTTAACCACTTTTTATTAAAACTTGTATTAAAAGATTTTTCTATAAATATTAGGAATAGAGGAAGTACGTCCAACAATTGCCAAAATTTTAAAGAATTTTAGATATAAAATAATTACTGTATAAGCTTATATCAAATATACTTATAACCTATTTATATTAAGTTACTATATAGCACTTAAAAATTTGAAATAAGGCAATCATAGGACCAAATTTTTTAAGAATACACATATATTTTATAATGTGGTGGGCGTCGTATTCCACAAAATAATTCATGCAATACTATCAAGAATTAAGTGAGTATAATGATAAGCAGGGTCGAACCACAGAGAGCAGATAAAATCATTCAATTTCCTAAAATCTATATTTTTGGTGATACCACCACGCCTTAATTTTGAGAAAATTAGCTATAACTAAGGAAGCAATAAATCAAATAAACTAACTCTAGAAAATAATTAATGAAAGGTAACTCGGCTCGAATAAATCCACACTAATTCAAAGCTCTGATCATCGATGCAAAGATTAATTAATTCCTATCAACCAACTAGTTATAGGATACCGTGATACACACTGACATACCTCAATTCCTACTTACTGTGTCGATAGACGGCTGGATACGCCAGTCCTGCCTATTTCCCTTATTAAAATATAACCTAGCTGGATACGCCAGTCATAGATTTAATATTCTAATAGCATTAAGAAGAATGAACCCAGTTTAAATCAATTATCCTAGATACGCTAGTAATAATTAATCTACCAATTTATTCCTACTACGAACACGGTAGTTTTATCACTAATCAGCCATATTCCAACAATTATGGATTGGATGTGCTAATTGACTGTAATCCAATTAAATCTAAGTTGATCAGGCTTAAACAAAATCAGAATTATCTTTAAACCCAAGGAATTAATCGGAATCAACATAAATCAATTATATGCTCAATTAGGTCTCACAAATATTAAATCAATATTTCATTATTCTCGCTGAATTAAGAAATTAGCTACTCATACTAATGAAATTAAACACAATAAAATATAAAGAACGCATAAATAATAATCTAAAGAATTGAAAGAACTGAAATATTATTATCGAAAAACTAATCGAAATCTTAAAAATCACTGAACAAATCTAACTATGAAATTAAAATAAAATCAAGATCAAGTCTGCTCGCGTCCCAGCCGTCAATGCTCTCTTTCTTCTCGCCCCCAAGCCTTGCGATGCCCAGCCGCCAAATTCTAATTCCCTACTGCTCGCCTATTCTAATCAAAGAGACCTAATGCCCGTAAAAATAAAAATCCTCCAATTCATGGACAAAGAGATATTAAAAAGGCCTAACTCCTAACCTTTCAATAATGGGCCGTAATATATACTAATCCATTTAGGCCACTAATATAAACTTAATACAATAATATAATAATATTCTTGTATCAAGATTAATTTCAACAACTTTTCTTCGTCTTGAATCGCACGGGCTCTTCAAAAGTTAGCATAAAAAACTTTATTCTTCTACTTTCTTTCACTCGACTCCATCAACATCGAGATCTTCAATTCCTGCACCAAAATCACCTAATTGTGTAATTAAATTCGATTAAAGCACAAAATATCCAAGATTATGAACAACTAAAATACACACATCAATATAATACACCATAGTGGATATTGCAGTATTGCTCATAAATTAAATATGTATTGAGATACAATAGATAAATTAAATTTTCGAATATAAGGCTCTTTTGCAGTAAGTAAAAACTTAAACTTAATTAAAAACAAAAATAGTTTAATGATTTATCAAAATCCATTATTGACAGTAGTCCACTGCCAGCTAGGCCGTTATATTTTTTGTGGAATTACTTTATGCATCTAATTATTTTATGTACGGATGATGATCAATCATATCAGGTGTGGGAACTCTAGCTACTCTTTATTTATAAAATAGAGTATGTAGTAGGAAGCAAGTCGGTCACTATCCGTTAAGAAAATTTTATACTAACAATGTAGGTGTAGGGTCATTTCTTCTCCCTCTGTCTCTCCTCTTTAAAAACATTTATTGCCAATGTAATCTTAGATATTATAGATCAGATTGCCATGAATGGGGCTGACCTACCGTATCAGCTTCGTGATCGTAAGCCAGATTAATCAAATATTAATGAGCTGGTTTTCGGAACTCAGCAATCTTGGATGATCTAATTAAAGATCACGCTTTCGTGGAGAAACAGGCAATTGGGACAAACTGCAAACTTTGAGAAATTACAATGATTGATGGAGAACATAGAGCAAGCTGATTGTAGTTCGGATCATGTATCCCCATTTTTTATGTTTTATATTTGGATCCGGCCCATTAATAATTTTTTTTTGGGTGTTTACTTTGAAGGATTAGTTTTAATAGATAAAAATAGTAAGACTAATCTCTTATTTAATTTAATGAATTGAAACTTTGGAATATCCCCATTTTTTTTGCTTGATTCTTATCTCATTGAAAGGGTGAGATTGAAAAAATCCTACTATGGAGGATAAAAATACTCAATGATGCATCTTATCAATCATGCAAAGTAAATGCTCCCTTAGTTTTTCGTTTCTTTTTATCCCAAAGTTTCAATCCACCAACATAAACAAGGGATTAGCCTTACTATTTTTATCTATTAATACTAAAATAAACGCCCCCTAATTGATCTTATTTTACGTAGAAAATTGAGGGATGGAGGACTCAAACGAGGAATGAATATAATAGACCGCTGGTTTCTCTTAATATTTTTAATTATGTTGCATCTCAGATTTCAGTACCTTACATGTCTATGCACCTATACAATTATTTCAACCGTATCTATATATGGTATTCAACATGTGGTTTGGGTAGTAGTAAAATATGCGATATATATATAACACCACAAATATTGCAAATTATAGCATTCTTCTCTTTAATATGGGTGACGGACCTTGGTATATGTTGTAGACGTACTTTCCTTGCATTTGCAACTCATTTTTCAATTTCATATTTGATTAATTGACCTTTTCTAGAAAGATTTAATTGCTCCATGTTTTGGATATGAAAGACAATTTATGATGGACCCAGTTGAGCTAGCTCGTATACGTCTGAGTTTAGATATTGAAGCTCGGTTGAGTTTATGTCCAGTTTTTTTTTTTTTTAAGTAAATCAACTGGATTACATTTCTCAAGGAGTACATCATATATGATGTAGAGACGTTGTAAATTGTAATTATTAGCCCAAGATTATAAATCAGGTTATCACAACATAGAAATCTGTATTCTTTTAGCTAAACTTATAGCCAGAATAAACCCACATAGTAATTAATTTGTAGAATTCTGGTAAGTCCGCAGCGACTTTTGTCTTCCTCTTTATTGAAGTAGTATACAGTAATTAAATGCTTGTTTGTCGTATCAGATCATTAAGATTTATGGCTGTTAATTTAAATTCTAGCCACTGTTAGGGTGAGTGTTCAAAATTATAGTAGTAGTATCTTAAATAAATAAGAAAAACAAAAATTGAAACCCAGCCAGAAGAGAAGCCTAAACCACACAGCTGGCGCTGGCCCACTCTGTCGTGGTGGTAGCAAGCAACAGTTCCCTCGCGCAAACCACCTTTCTTCACTATCCTAACTGTATTCTAATTTTTGTTAGAATTTATTACCTAATTTTAATTCTAATAAAAGAAAAAGAACTTGATTTTGATGTAAATACTTATGTATGATAAAAAAAAATACCAGTACGGAATACAAGCTTTACAAATTAAATTCTTTATTACAAAGAAAAGAGGCAAGCTTTACAAACTTATGTCCTTGCTACGTATTTATTTTAATTTAAATACTGTAATATATGATATACATACGTACAATATTATTATTATTATGAGTTGGCTAAAAAGAAGTGGCGAGGATTAAATCCGAAATCTCTCCTCTTTAAGTACAAAGCCCAAAATATATATATTGAATTAGAAAACGAACAAAGAACGACAATTTGAATTACAAGCATCTACAAATTAAATGTTACCAAAAATATTCCTGTTAAAAGACTTCTACAGATTCAGGGTAATAATAAGTTTTATGATGCATAAACAAATTTATCAATATGAACCCACTTAATTCCCCAGGCCACAACACTAACATATATTTATATATTCAGATATTATGAATGCACAGAAGATTTAGCTAATTAAAAAAAAGAAGGTAGCTCTGTAACAAACTGCATTAAATATCCTCCCAAACCCAAATCATCTCATTATTCATATCTCTCATGCATGCAAGTTGTTAGGCTACAGCATATGATAGCCAACTTGCATATTCGAAATGCAGAATAAAATTGTGTCACCGCTGTCAAAATTTAGCCAGAGCTTACCTAACATTATTAATTTATTACTAGTACTAATTATTAGCACGATTACGTGCACAAAACTCTTCAAGGTAGAGACAACACAATAGAAACACAAATACAAACATGATGTTTGTATAGATTAACTAGCAATGTATATTAAAATGGTCAATTATCAAAATAAATTCCAAGATTAATATTGCAATATTATAGTCCCCCAGTAATTCATAAAAGCTCGAGAAAATGGAGCAAATTTCTTAAGGCTGCGTTTACTTTTATGGCTAAATTTATTCATGAAAAATGATGGATAATAAAAATTTATGTCATTAAATGTCTCATTTCTTTTCCCACATTTAACACAAAAGAGAAGTTCACCATTTTTCCTTCCTTATTTTCACTTCAAAGATGGATAGTATTATCCCTCCATTTTTGATGTGATAATATTATCCATCATTGAAGTGAAAATAAGGAAGGAAAAATAATGAACTTCTATTTTGTGTTAAATGTGGAAAAAGAAAAGAAATGAGACATTTAAAGACATAAATTTTTTGTATCCATCATATTCCATGGATAAATTTATCCATCAAAGTAAATGCACCCTAGAAGAACGAAAAAGAAGGGAGATGCATGATTTCTAATCTCGTGAACATGCATGGCCGAGAAAAAGGCTACAATTAGCGGTCCAAAAATGAGATTTTTACCGTATTCCTCTGGAGTGTTATAGTGTGCGCAATAGAAAAGTCAAAATTATTCACTAATAGGAGTATTCACCACCAAGATAATTCAGAAATTAAATGTGCATAGTTAATTACCAGATCGATCACATAGATCATGTAAGTTTCCTAAAACAAACAAGCCAATTTATTCATAAACTTTAAATTCCCACTCACTTGCTATAACCCACCCTTATTACTTGATAGTGTCACTTAATCTATCGTGCAGCCCCCACACATCAAGGCACGTCCTATTGCTGGCCTGCAATTGAAGGGCAATAATTAAGAGTAATAAATACAAATATTTGTAGGTAATTTGCACAAGAATTGTGAAAACACAAGTTTCTTGGATACTTTTTTTTTTTTAATAAGTAAATATAGAAATTTAAAGGCGCGCGATGGTGGACCTGAATCCATGACCTCAAGCCTTAGGTATTAACCACCTACCGCTAAGCCAACACACGCACACAATTTCTTGGATACTTGATAGTGTTGAGTATATATACCTTAATAAGGATTTTGTGGAGAAATCCACCGTTTGTTGTTGTGGAAACACAGCTAACCACATCTAGCTCTCTTTCAGAGAGTTGTGCAAGCACGTGAGAAAGCTCAAACTGAGGGCTTTTGTTGGTGATGAGGATCTCCAATCCATCCATAACCCGCTGCACCGCCACACTGTTATGCAACCCATTTCTATCATATGAACTTTCTACGTTTGTGCCACAAGACGAAGAAGAGGAATTGTGTAATTTCTTGAGCTTGTCTCTTTGACTTCGCAATTTTTCGATTTTCTCATGCATCTGTTTTATGTATTTCGTAGCCTCCTCCATTTGATCGCTTACAGAGCTTTTCCCCTATGGAGAAAAATCATGGAAAGAGCACAAAAATCAGAGATATACCTAAAACCAAGCTTCATACACATATATCATGATTGAGTAACAGCGTCTGCAAATCCCTAATTTTGATACTTGTGTAAATAATTAGGGTTTCAGCTTTAACCTAAAACATGGCTTCCCTTAACTGGAAAATCATATTAAACCCTAAACTTTCTGCATCCACAATCAACTCGCAGCAAGAACAATGAAAATATATATATATAGTTGGTGTAAATTGACCTTGTTGTGCTCCATGGGAAGAAGGGTGCGCAGAGAAACATAAAGCTTGGACATTTCTTCCCTCCTCTTCCTTTCAATATCTCTGTGCAAAACCCTCCTATTATATGATCCATACCTGATCTGACCCTTTTGCTTCGGCGATCGGGAGTTTGAAGCTCCGCTCAGCTGCTCTTCTTTGGTGGTGGTCGCACTGAAACTAATTAAATTTCCTTCCGAAATCTGATAGTTTTGAGGAGTGGTTTGGATAGGGAAAGGCAGCTCATCACATGGCTGGAAAGAGAACATGTTTAATTTAGATCTCAAATCTTATTTTGAATTGGATTTGATGGAGTAGAGGATACGGTTGGTGAGTTGCAATGGCCCTTTTGATTCATTCCACTGCAAAAATGATCTGAAACAAAAAAAAAAAAAAAAAAAAGGAAGAGGAAGACCCCACATTGCTCATTTTAAATGTTTAATAATGGACGGTGATAGCTTGCTTTCTGCACCACTATTTTATGTATACACAAAGGGAAGTTCCCACCGAATATTTTCTCTAACACCATAAAAACACGCATTATTGATTGCCGGATTTTCCAAGACTTTATTTATTGTAAGTGCTATTAGTATCCGCCAAATATGGGACCATATATGCATTTCTATTTTTAAATTTATAAATATTAATTACTACGATTTTTTATAGTCTAGCAAACTATTGTTTTAGGATTCTCCCCTCACGTTTTAATTACACAATAACATGTTCTTATAAAATTGACTTTCTATATATATATCGTACGTATATTATATCCACGTGGTATACTTATTTTAAGGTCAACACTATATAATTTAATTTAATAATATTGATAAGCTAAATGCTTCCTTGGGTTTTACATTAGCTAGTTTTATAATACTTATAATTACTTTTGGTATTATTGTCCATCAGAACTCTTGATCCGATCCACGTGCAAATTATATAAACGGGCATGCAATTGGACAAGTCTCTTTCATAATATTTGCTCAATTGTTCTTGTATTGCTTATTGCACCAGTACTGAAAAATAATGAAAAAAAGCCATTGTACGTTATCTTCTGTTTATTGAAAATTATTGACAATTCTTTTTCATGCAAAATGAGAATCCCTACTCACATTTTTATAGGGGTACTCACATCACATAAATTAGTAAAAAGCCATAATTAGTGAACTTTACAAAGGGAATGTATCAGCGCAAGTGCGGTAGCTGGCAGTGATGACGAGCAATATCATGATCCAATCTCCTACACCATCTAAATATAAGGAAATCAGATTGTGACAACATATAGGATCTGACATATCCACAAATAATGTATCTGAGATCTCTTCATTTCCTTCTTTAAAGATGCATAATCCTCCTAATATATTAAATTCATCCACGCATGTTTCTCTGACTATTTTTGTTCCTACCCCAGCTGTCTGTTGTTGCTGGCTATGATTCTTGTGAGTAAATTAATAATTGTTAATATATTATATCCCATGCATGATATAATATATAGAGGATCATATATCGTCCGGGATTTTATCCTCTCTTGAGGAGTAGTTTGGATTCCATGAGCTCATGTTGGTTGTAAAGGAAGCATCTTCAACTAGTTATATGCACACATATACTCCCTCTGTTTTTTTTTAAGTGTCCCATGGAAAAAAATTACATATATCAAGGAAGTTGGAGTATTACTTTTGTGCCCATATTTATTATTTTCAAAGTGTAATAAATTTATTCTCAAATTTTGAAATAGGACATTTAAAAAGGGGTAAAGTAGGAACTTTGTCATTTTTTATTCTCAAATTTTGAAATAGGACACTTAAAAATGAACAATAAATTTATCTTAATAGGACACTTAAAAAAAAACGGAGGGATTATATATTTAGAGGATCTCCATTTCAATAGGATATCTTCAGCTTGTAATCAAATGGAGATATGGTTGGTCAGGATATATTTATGTTGACCGACTTCACCATTGGCGACCTTATCATAATAATGTAAGAGGCCGTACTGATTAAATCTTAATTGTGACTAATAAGCTTTAACTAGAGGATTAATAAAATTTAATTAATAAATCCTAATTCGGAATTGGGAACCTTAATTGGATGTATATGCACTACACTAAAATATTCTAGTAGTGACACATTTTTCAAAGAATTAATTCTAATATGTATAAATGCCACTAAAATAAATTGTGGTATCTTGTGATGTCTTAGCTAGAACGCGTTTCATAAAAATAAAAGCATTCATAATATTTAATGACATGTGATGGTGTAAGTAATTTATTACACTTTCTAAACGTTAAAAAATTTACTTGCATTTTTATATGGGACAAAATTTATAGATGCATGTGTTGATGTCACTAACTTTATTTATGTCTAGAGATGCAATAAATTTTATGACAATTCTCTTAGTTTTACTAAAGTTATCATTATTAAACAATTTAATTTATTACAGTGAGACATTCAAATGTACACAAATTTTTGACATAATCGTAAACATGGGAACGGTTGTGTCTAATAAATACAACTAGCTAAACTCTATGTTAGGCTAGGCACCTACAAAAAGACACATGTGGTTTTTTTTTTTTTCTGAACTATTATTATTATTATTATTATTATTATTATTATTATTATTATTATTATTATTATTATTATTATTATTATTATTATTATTATTATTATTATTATTATTTCTATTTGAAACATACAACAAGCTATTATTATAAACAAAAAAGTATATATACAAAAGAAAGACAAATAACTCCAAATTATTACTAAGTCATGAAATGATTAGTTAATGGAGAAACAACAATTTGGAATACACACATAATTTAAACATATCAAATTATTCGTGAATCAAAATATATAAACTTAATTACCGATTTAGCTTTCGTAAAAAATACTATATACTGAATCTAGCTAGCTCGTAGGATGTAAATAAAATATTAATTAATATATATATATATATAGATAGCTCAAACAATCAATCAACAAATGTACATGTCGCAAGATTGAACAGAGATTGAATAAAATGAAGCAATATTCTCTTAGAAATCCACAACCTCATAATCGACAGATCTAATTTTCAAATTGAGGCAGCAATCATCTCACTGAGCGAGGAAAGGAATACATGGAACCAAAACATTAATTGCATTAATTTCAAGAATAAATTGTTCAATATTACTATTTATTAGAAATCCAATTAATAATGCTCCCAGTCATTCCGAAGCTGAACTTAATTAAGAATTTCATTCATGATGATCAACGCTACACGATAGACAAAATATCGAAACCCCACCCAACTATAAACGCATGATTCTACAGTCAACTACCAAATTCAAATAAATTCTCAAGAAAAGTGTCAGAGTTCATTGATAAGATCAAATCGAACTATTAAACGGATAAACAAATACGTATTCAGATTTCTCATGCATGTCATGCATATTGGTTGCTATGTTACAAAAAGGATCTAAAATTAAATATAGGCTAAACAATGAAATATATTCCAAACTATTTACAAGTTAATTTTTCAATTTTATCCTAAAATAAACTTCAACTAGAACTTGTGGATATTCAGGCGGACTATAAAAAACAGTAGTTAGAGCACCCGCAACGCGGGTACTCAAGTGGGTACTCGAGGAGAGGGAGGCGGTCGAGGAGGGCGATGCGGGGGGGAGCTCCTCGAGGAGTACCCGAGTTATCGGGTATGCTCGATAGGGGGGAATGGATGGCGCGTGCAATGCACGCGCCCAATTAAAAAAAAAAAAGAAAAAAGGAAAAATTGGAAAATTCGAATTTTATTCGAATTTTGACTGCACCTCCTCGATTTGCGCACCTTTGACCGACCGTTTTCAATTTTTTTTTTTCCTTCTTCTCTTCTTTAAAAAACCCCACCTTCTCCCCACAATCTTCACACCTCTTCTTCTCCAATTTTCTTCTCTTCACACCTCTTCTTCTGCTACAATTTTCTCCGTCATGGATCCACACAATCCAAATTGGTGTGCGTCATCGACCTTAAGATCAAGCAACTTCAAGGCCACTGGTCCCGGGTGAGCATGGATGTGCGTCTCTGGGAAGTTGTTTGGGTGGAGACGCGCAACAATTGGCCGTCCGGTCATTCGGATGATATGATTCGTGAAAAGGCCCAAACCCTCTTCAAGGCTCGAAGCCCACACAGGGCCTCCTTCAATTTCTGGAACGCGTGGAGAGTTCTCCGGAACAATCCCAAGTTCAAGTCGATGTACCTCCTTGAAGACGTGCATGCCTCCAAGAGGACAAAGACTACGGAAGAGGGCGGCTTCACCACCTCGGCGTCGGGCGAGAAGATCTCTTCTGCCCGGCCCATTGGCAACAAGGCGGCGAAGGCGGCGGCCAAGGCGGCGGCGAAAGGGAAGGCAGCAGCGTCGCATACGAGCTCGGATCCTCCACCAGAAATAGTGGAGAGGTTGGAGAGGACCGACGAGCAGATGAGGGCATTCACCGCCCAGTACCAGCGGAGGAACGATATCCGGGAGAGGGAGCTCGATATGCAGCTCCTGAACACGGATACGATGCACATGACAGACGCACAACGTGCATTGCACGCGTCCATGGTCGCCGACGTGCTCAGGCGTCGTGGTCTATCCTAGGCTATCAAGGAATGTGATTTTAATGATGTTTTAGGTTTTTTAAATTTTTATGTATTTTTTTTAGGTGTTTTTAAATTTTTATGTATTTTTTTTAATGTTTTAAGTAATTTTAAATTTATGTTTAATCCATCATTTAACTATTACAAAAATATGCTATTTAAATTATGCAATAAAATTTAAATGAAAAACATAAAATCAAAACTAATATTATCAAGTAGACTATCAAGGAACCTCAATGCAGCACTACCTACTCAATAACACAAGCACTATCAAGTAGGCTATCAAGGAACCCCCAATGCGGATGCTCTTATACAAATTGAGGGGACACAGACAAATGCATGCATTAACAAATGAAAGAGCTATCCGAGTTTGATATAGGTGGGTGCATGCATGCCCTACAAAGCATAGGCACATAGAAACATGATAATCCTCTATCCCAAATTAATAAAATTGAATTTTATGTTTGGAAACTACAGAATGACGATGATGATTATTCATGTTTCATCAGATACCATTTCATTAATTACCATACTACTCCTGGCTGAACTTGTAAATTCCTGTCCGATGATCGAAAATCTAAACTAGCACATATTAATTTAAAGTAAATATCAAGAAATTTGACAGAGTAGAATAGAAGAGTACAGGTCGCTTCCTAGTGAAGAATAAATTGAGAAAATGGACAAGAAAATGGTTACGTGTATATATATATATATATATATATATATATATATATATATATATATATGTGTGTGTATATGTACAATCTTCTCAATGATTGGATCATATATGGTTTAGTACAACAAATTAAAATGCTTATTATACCAACCCCATTACATTATCCGATCCATCCAGAAAAGATTCTCCTTAGTTTTCGGATTTCTCATGCACATGCTCACAGTTCATGCATGTTGGTTTTTAGGTTACAATCAAATCCAACAATGCACTTTTAGTGGTAGTGGTTAGTGTAATATATACCTGAAGCCAAAGGTCACATGAGTTTCAATTCAAGTCCACGGTAATGCGATCTTTACAAATCTATGTTTCCTTACCAAAAAAAAAAAAATGTACAAGATGAAATCCTCTAGAATGCAGTTGGTGTTTCAAAATGTGTCCTATTTAAAATCTGACAAAATTTTAGAATAATGACTATATAAAATTTATTTATCCATGTAATTAATTCCCTCAAAGTTCCTAAATATGGAATAGGAATATCATTGAAGACTAGAACCGCCATAGATATATAGCATGAATTTGAATCTCAAAATAGTTAATGGGGAACAAAAATCATGATTTAGTCCGAGAGAAATATTTTAATCCCTTCTTATTTTATACACCATTTTCGATCAGTACGTAGCAGAAATATGAAGATTCCCAAAAGTAGTGGTTTGCACACAGAGAAGATCATCGATAAGTCAAAGTTAAACCACATGATGGTTGAATCTAGCTTATATAGTAATAATAGAAAACCTGAGAAACAAATTACTTGATGGCCTCAGTCAATCTATCTCGCAGCATCAACACATCAAGGTTTGAGATATCCCGGGCCTGCAACAGCACTTAAATTAATCAACCAAATCCAACATCTTTGCACCATAATTTTTGTCTTATAAATTATACCTCAACCTGGATTTTGTGGACAAATCTGTCCTTCATTCTGGTCGAGACACTGCTAATCACATCAAACTCTCTCCACTGTAACTCAGCAAGGACTCGTGATAGCCCTAAATCAGATCTTTCGCTGCTATGGGAAATGATAATCTCCATCCCATCCGCGACTATGTTTATTATCACATTATTATATATGCCATTCGAAGTTTCCACGTCTCCGTTCAACTTGTTTCTGCGAATTTTCAATTCTTCAATCTTCTTCTCCATCTTCTTTATGTGACTCGCAGCTTCTTGTATTTGATCACAAACACCGTGTTTTCCCTTAAATATAAAATCATGGAATACTATTAATCAAAGCCTAAAATTAAGTTTCGATCTAGAACGTGGCCTGCAGATTTGGGGTTAATTATCCCATGCATCCACAAAACAATTCACATGATTAAAAAAAAAATTAAAATTATTAATTAACCTTGATCTGATGATGAGGAAGAAGGGAGCTGAGAGAAGCATAAAGGTGTGACATTTCTTGCCTCCTCTTCCTCTCCAACTCTCGATGCATAACCTTCTTGCTGCTGCTCTCCTTTTTCGTTTTTCCATGTAACTCCAAATCTTTCCTTCTGCTCACTTCTGTGTCGTTGGTGCCGATTGAGAAACTAATTAAATTATTTTCCAAGAAATTGTAATCCGTATCCTGGCCGATTTGGAATCCTTGAGAAGTAGTGGTTGGGGTTCCGAAACCTAACTCGTGATGATTGGGAAACATCTTTGGTTATTTGAGGATCTTCAATATCTTATTTTCAATGAAGCTCGCAATCAAGAAGGGGATACGGTTGGTCTAGTGCGTGGAGATCTGCAATTCCATGGAATTAGAAAAGCAGCTATAAGATTGTATATATATGACCCTACATTACATATTTTAAAATATTTTGATGTGTATAGTGACTGACTTTAGACGACACACTTAACATACTAAATAAAAGCACCTCAAGCCACCTCATATACATTTATATGGCTTTTATTTAGTGTTCTATAGTACCACTTGATCCTGTGCCTCGGTTCACTTGAGATTTTTAGCTTATTTTTTATAAATACAAAAAATCTATGCTAATATAAAAAAATATATTGGGCACAAAATATAGATTGCCTATTACAGTAATTAATTTTAAGAGTAATTGTGTAAATTATATATTATATATTTAAAAGAATATATTAATTTATTAGATATCAAAATACTGCAAAAAAATATATTAATTATTTACATTACGTTATCCAAAATCTATTTGATATATATTTGGAAGTCTTTTTAGAATCTTAAAAAAGATCAATATATATCTTATAAAATCTATTTACTTAACAACATAAATGAAAATAACAATAACTCACTATTATATAAATAAATAGGGTACGTATAACATATTCACTAAATTGTATATAAATATTATCATACATTGAAATGCATGTGTTTGAAAATTATAAATTAATAACTTTGGGACCTAAGAATTTCATCGAAAAATTAACAATTTATTAATACATCGATAAATTAATAATTTATTAATTTTATAATGTGTGAAGATAAATGAAAGATAATATTTAAATTAAATAAATGTATATATTTTTCAATTTATTGTGGCTTATATTATTGAAGATCCTAATGATGATATTCAACAATAGGTTCATATTTTAACAAGTTACCATAGTATTCATAATTATAATATTTTAATAATTATTAATTTAAAATATCAAGAGGACCTATATGTTTATAAAGAGATTCTAAAAAAATTATTATTTTATTAAAATTAATGATTTTTCGAATTAATTGGCCCAAGTTGGGGCATAAGAAATTTATTAGCTAGTTTATATAGTATATAGTTTATTGATTTATTGAGTACTTATTTTAGAAAGGGTTTACTATATTTGTAGAATCAAATAGACCAAATTGTTAATTGAAAAATTAAATATAATAAATTATTAAATCTATATTTTTTGTTTTATCAAATAAGATAACATTAATTATGTGTACAATGTATTGCTAGTCATAAAAAATAAACCCATACTATATATGGACTTACGCTCTAAAATATCATATACTCTTATATTTTAAATTTTTCAAACTTTTATCTTAATCTAACCTCTGTTAAATATTGATTAACGGAATCATTAGTTAGTACTGATTGAACGATACCAATCCACATATACAGATATTTAAAAAGAAATTAAGATTTTTTTTTTTTGAAAAATTAAAATACAAAAAGTAAGATTTTAACCATTGCTTGCTATTCTTATATATATATATATATATATATATATATATATATATATATATATATATATATATATATTCTCTATTATTAGTAATTATGGTTAAATTCAA
The DNA here is from genome assembly GCF_028751815.1 of Salvia miltiorrhiza. Classification (NCBI taxonomy): domain Eukaryota; kingdom Viridiplantae; phylum Streptophyta; class Magnoliopsida; order Lamiales; family Lamiaceae; genus Salvia; species Salvia miltiorrhiza. The sequence goes on from NW_026651513.1 coordinate 338,543, forward strand.
TTGAATAAAAAAATATATTCAAAATATTTAAAAATAAAACAAGTTATAATCAAAATTTATTTATTAGAAGGTTTGTTTTTACGTAGAAATGCATGCATTCTTCGGTAGCTAGTAACTTAAAAAGCATAAAGCTAGTCTCCATCGTTAAGGCCAATGCGGAAGCATCCTCACCAACTAATCTCCATATATTGATTGCAAGTTCAAAGATGTCCAATTAAAAATTAGATACTCCCTTCGTCCCAGCTTTTAGTATCCAACTTTTCTTTTTTGGCCGTCCCACATTTTAGTATCCATTTCTATTTTTGGTAAAAGTAGGTGGGGCCCTTACTCCACTTTAATTATTTTAACTCTCACATAAAATGTGGGACCCTTATTCCACTCATAACACATCAATCACTTTATTAAAACTCGTATCGTTCTCAACTGGATACCAAAAGCCGGGACGGAAGGAGTATTAATTAAGATCCTCGTACATATTAAATTATAGGCATATATGTAAGGTGCTTTTTCCTTTACAGCCCAGCGGTAAACATATATATGCATGAGCTCATGGAATCCAAACTACTCCTCACGACGACAAAATCCTACACCATATATATGATTCTCTATACACCATGCATTCATGCGATCGAGCAATATAATTAATTTCACAACCACCAAAAACAGACGGCAAACAGTCACAGAAACATTGATGTGAATTGAATATTTGGAGGATTATAAAAAAGAAAAAAAAAATCGTATCTTAAAGGAGCAATTTAAAGAGTGCTCAGAAATCATATTGTCACAATCTGATTTCTTTATATTCAGATGGTAGCTAGGAGATTGGATCATATAAATCCCCTTTTCAAATTCACATGAGATTGGCAAAATTGTGTAAATTAAATTGGATTAATTATAATTATAATTATAATTATAATTTAATTGAGACAGATGCGCCATGGATCGATCTTGATATATGCGCATTGAAGTGCGCCTCTTACAAATTTATATATGTCGTGAGTAGGGTTCTCATCCTAATCAAAATACATCCAGAAGAATTTGCAACAGTTGAAAATTGGAGAACACATATAACAATGACTTATTTCACCAATTTGATAATATATTTGTTCATTTTCATTTCCACGATAGTTCCACAATCACACAATTTTAGTGACATCAAAAGATGTGTCACAAAATTTGTTACATTTTCAAGTGTAATAAAGTTTAGCTATACCAACACATATATATATCTATATACTTTAATTACACATAACAATATAAGTATAAATTTTGTTACATTTAAAAATATAACAAATTTTGTGACATTCAAAGCTATCACAAAATATTTTGTTACACACATAAATGTAACAATATAATTTGTGTGTGTGTGTGTGAAGGTGTCACACTCACACACACATTCCCAAATATTATATATACACACACATATATTATTATATTACTTTAACTATCTATAAAATTATTTTTTTCAAAGAACTAAATTACATTGTTATAGAAAATAGCCACACATTCACATGACACAAAAATAATCATACTTTTACATGTCATAAAAATAATTACACTTTCAAATGTCACTAAATACAATGACATGTCTTTATTTTTGTAACACGCATAATAGCTAGCTACCAACTATAATATTATAACTTTTTTTGGTTATATTTAAAAATATCACTAATTATGTCACTATTGATTCTGAAACATTTTTCGATTTTTTTAGAGGCTATAAATAGAAATAGATTAAAATTCTATTCGATAATTTCCTCACTAATCAAGAGGATTACTTTCCAGTCTTCTACACTATTTCATGTGAACATGTCTTTAATCTAGTCAAAAACAATTTGATGGGCATTAATTAAAGTGGAAAAGGTGATAATATATATTCATTTTCATTTCCAATCTTTTTTCACAATACTATTTAAGTCTCACTTGTCACCTAATAGAAAAGAATTTAACAAGAGACGCACTGCTGTGTCTGCAGATCTCCCCCTCCCTCAAAATCATCCGATTATCACTTTTAATTATAAAAAATACTCCCTTCGTCCACTAATTAAAAGGTCTAGGAGATAAAACACGGGTTTTGAAAAAAATGTATTTTTATTAGTTGAGTGAAGAAAGGTATTCACAAAATATATTGTTAATTGGTTGAGTGGAGAAAGGGACCATGTATTGTTTATTAATTGAGTGGAGAAAAAATATATTGTTTATTGGAACCCACCAATTAAAATATGAATAAAAACTTACTAAAAATAGATAGACCTTGAGTTGGTGGACGGACCAAAAAGAAAAATAGGTCTTAAATTAGTGGACTGAGAGAGTATCACTTTAATTTGAAATACTCTATCACTTCTATTCAGAATAATCCTTAATTACTTTTATTATTTTCCTTTGCGCTTCGACTTCAAAAAAATTTCCCTTTTCATTTTTGAACACTATTCCACCACAATTAATTCTTCGGTCCATTTACCCTTATTTTTCACCTTTAATTCATCACTCCTAATACTAGTTACAATACATTTTCACTTCTCTCAATACACTCAACAATTTCATCTTAAAACTCGTGCCCTTCCTAAGAATTTATTTAGAGGATGGAGGTGGTGTAATTAATTTATCACTTTTATTCAAAACAACGGTCACTTACACTATATATCAAATGTCCTTTACAAAATGAAATGAAAGGAAACATAGAATACATTCGGTAATATTATTTTCTATGCATTTTATTAATTTACATGTGAATGCACCGTACAATAAAATATGTCAAGTGAGAAAAGGATCTGCTACAAAGCCCCATCCTAAATTTTCGGCGCCTCACGACATTGATAATTATGCGTTTACTTCATGTGTGAACACTATTTATTAGGTTGCTTGCTTTCTTTTCTGTTCAGTCACCATACACGTGAACACAAGTTTAAATAAAAATATGAAATGTAGGTCCATCGATCTCCTCATCTTTTCTATGACTTAACCATTTTTCATGGAATCCCCTAAGTTATTGCAGATCTTAACACACAAAAATCCCATTGAATATAGGATTTTTAACATATATAGGTTTCGGAATCCCAACTACTTGTCAAAGATACCAATCCAGGATGATCTGATTATTGATTATGATTTATTGGAAATCCATTTCTCTGTGGGCAGCTGGAACTAGAAGTGAGAAAAAGGAAAGATTTGGAGTTGTGCGGAAAAAGGCAAAGCAAAAATCAATTCATCTGATCAACTATGGTTTCAACTCTCATTTAGATATATTGCTCGTTTTAAAAAAGAAAAAAAGAAAAGAAAAAAAAAATCTCTAGATCAAAACACAAACCCTTGATGAGTTCAGAAGGTTTGAACTTGCAGATAGAGATTTAGATTTTAGGCTTTGAATAACAGTATAATGAACACTAGTCCTTTCTTGATTACACGATCAACTACAAAGTCTTATATTATCTGGCTAAAGTTGTTTTCATGGTTTTGTACAAGAGTGCGTTCTCTTTGGTTGTAAAATTATTATGAGAAAAGAATGGAAATGGAAAGGTGGGAAAATTTTATCATGGGAAGATGAGATGATTCCTCCATTTTTGATGTACTTGAAGTGAAAATGAGGAAAGAAAAATGGTGAAATTCTCTTTTGTAAAAAAATTAGGGAAAAGGAAGAGAGAATTTAATGGGATAATTTTTTGTTATCCCTTATTTTTTCATGATAAATTTATCAATTAAAAAAAAACGCACCCTAAAGGAAAACACAATGTTTGTGATCAATTACAAGTAGCTGCAAGACACATAAAAAAGATGAAGAAGAAAATTGAAGAATTGAAAAGTCAAATATAGAAAATGTAGAAAGCTCAAATGGAAGTAAACATATCGTCTCAGATGGAATGGAGATTCTCATCTCCCTAGCATCGAAAGATCTGAAGATATAGGGCTGTCGCGAGTTAATTCTTGCAGAATTACAGCGCGGTTAGCAGTGTTTCTACCGGAGTTAATAAGAGATATATTGTCCACAAAGGTAAAATTTAAGAGACTAAAATATAGTGCATAGAAATATATAGGTGATCAGTGTATATGTATTAGTGATTCTCACGGACAGGAAACCGTCGATTTTGGGCCTAAAACAGCGATTACGGTTCATCGGAAAAATGAATTGTATCCGGCCCATATAATATTCTTAGCAGGCCGATTTATGGCCCTGAACCCGGAGGTTTCAGGGTTTTATTTTTATTTATTTATTATTTTTTATATTTTTTAATGTTTCTATTTTATGTATTGTGTATTTTTTTATGAAATTATATAAATGTATTGAAATTATTTAATTTAAGATAAAATACAATAAACGAAATAAAATTATAACACATTTATTATCTTTTTATTTCTAGTAAATATATAATAAAAGATAAAAAATAATAATAATATTTTATTATCTTTTTTTGATCTATTATTTTCCAATAAAATTTTTATAATTAACATAAAAACACCCTAAAGAAGAATGGATTATTATGGCCAAAAAGGATATGGAGAAGTTGAAATAAATTTGCAACTTAGCTGGTTGCATTACCGAAGTTTCTAAGATTTTTTGCAAGAAAGTGCATCTTGCATTATTTCAATCAATATAGTTATAGAATATCTAGAAAATCAACTTTGTTCCATCATAATTTTATTTCAGAACTGATCATAGAAAATCTCTTCATTTTTTATAGAGGTGGTTTCCTGTGCATCCGGGTGCACCGTGCACTCGGGTGCAAAATGACACTAAAACTAACACTATCTTGAAATGACACTAACACTATTTTGTTTTACAACTGATACTATCATGTTATATAAATAAAACTATCGCGAAATGACACTAACATTAAATGACACTATCATGTTATCGAAATGACACTGTACACCCGGGTGCACAGGAGAATTTGTGTTTTTTATATCATTCTTATTGGATTCTAAACATGGAGCATTCAACACGTTTCATTCCTATGTTCTTTATAGAAAACTACGAGCTATGGAAGCTCGGAATGAAGAGGCATCTAATGTCCCAACACAACAGGATGTGAGAAGTTCTTGCAACAGGTCCCATTTTCATCCTATCCACCTAACTCATAATCCAAACATTAGTTGGAGATGACCAAACAGTCTATGAGCGGAAGGATTCAACTAACTACACTACTGAATAAAGAAAATTGATGAACCTAGAAAACATCGCCCTGAATGCCATGGAAGCCACACTTAGTGATGCACACGTACTCAAAACCGCATGATGTGAAACTGCCAAGCAGTTGTAGGATATTTTGAAATCAATGAGCGTCAGTTCAGAAGAAATCAAAGAAGAAAATCTCATTATAACTTGTCAAAAGTTCGACGATTTTAGAATGCTAAAAGTAGAAAACCTCGAATTCATGGAAAAGAGATTCGGACAGATCGTTGGAGAAATTTAAGCTCTTCGAAAAAACAAGTATACTCAAAGGAAACTAAGTATACCAATGGTCTAAAGTAAAGGTGGCCAAATGACCCAACCCTTTTGCCCAAAGTACTTCGCGGAATCCAGCAGCATTGGACGGAAAATTCCGGGGCAGAAGACAACACAACAGATGGATGCAGTAGGACTGACATGTGGGCGCTTGATCAAGGGCAGAAGGTGATGAGAGGTCGATAGGGTTAAACATCTACCCTATCCACAAAGATTCAGATCTGTAGGATTAGGCCTGAAGATATGGATGAATTGTGAGGATGAAAGACTCCTCGCTCTAGCCGACGACTCTCTATGGGCTGGGCCATCTCGAGCCCAACTCGCGTTGATAAATACATGAATGCTTCAAACTTGATGGTACCATTCAGAGACCATTGCTGTTGTGCTTTATTTAGAGAGATTATGACCGTGTTGGGCATAATACTTTTACATTATGTTCATGTTTTGCACGACACTTTTGGTCGTAAGTGCGTGCACTTTTGGTCGTAAGTACAATTTTCATTTTGAAGTTTCTTTTAATTCCAATATATATATTTTACCTTTGTTCCTTGTTTATTTCATTTATGTGTAGCTAAGTTTATTAGCCTGATTTGGGCAAGGTGATTTAAACATGAACTAAAACTCATGAGGTCTAATTGATCCTTAATAACTGCATGAATATGTTCCCGATACACTAGGTTTGATGCCAATGGTTTGGGCAACTTGATTAATTAACTGATCACTAATTGATAAAGGGGTTTTGGCCGCACATAAAGGTGAAAGGAATTTTAGCCTCCAAAGAGTATAACTGGAGTTGGAGTCTCTATCCATGGCTTTGCCCATTCGAAAGGTTAAATTGGGTCTTTCTAAATCTTAATAATTTATGGGCATAACTCATTCAAGCGAGAAGCCAACGTAGGGGAAGCTTATGGACAGAATAGTTAAAATCCATTAACTCATAATTTTTGGATTTATACACTGAAATGAAGGATTGAGTTAAGGGATTTAGAGAGATGGAAAGGGGAAAGGTGACTGGAAAATTCACCGGCCTCCTCCAACTCTTCTTCAACTTAGCGGTGATTCAGCTTATGCAAAATCTCCATTGGCACTATCTCGTTATCATCTTGTTGGTTCTTGTTCCTCTCCAGATTCTTCGATTCCATGTTCTTCGCCATCTGCCCCGACAGCTTGAAGCTCACCCCTTTCATCGACCTCGGCGGCAGCCCCCCGTCCCCCGTCCCCATTCACTTTCCGGCTCTTCTGCAGCGCCGATGCCCACAGGTCCGACGGCAGCGTCGCCCCGACGTTCTGCAGCCGCCACACCTCCGCCATGGTCCGCTCCTTCTCCTCCTTCTACTTCTTAATCTCGATGTGCGGCAGCCCTGATATCGCCTCGATCACCTTTTGATTGAACAATGACTTATGTATCGATCTTATTGGGGGCCCAGGGTTTATGAGTCTGGGCTCAAACGACGTCGTTTTACTCAATTAAATGACGTCGTTTTATTCATTCATCGACAATTCCATGTCATATTTTCGACAACTTAAAAAGTGCCATGTCAGCTTCTAATTTGAGGATTTAAGAAAAGCGTGGAAAAATTGAACGAGGCTTTAAATTCAGGGAATTGAAGGTAAAAATTGAAGTTCATGGAAAAATTTGAAAACAGGCCAAAGTTCATGGGTTTTGGCGTAATTATCCCTTTAGAATATATTTTACATGTTTTTTCCTTTACAATTTTGAATTGAATAATTTCTAATCGAATTGAATAGCATGGGAAATGAATTAAATATTCATTTTTTTAGTAATTTCAAAAAACGGATCGAATATTTGAATTGAAGCGAATATTGGATCATATTTAAAATTGGAAACTTAATTAAATATCGAATCGAATATAAAAATAATTTCACGAATGCGAATTAAATATTGAGACATTCGCAAGGATTCAGTTCGATTACAACTTTAGGTACAATTACTAAAAAGAGAAATACATACTCATTTAAAAGGCGAACCAAAAAGAAAATATAAATCCCATTTGAAGGATGAGGGGAGTAATATATAATATTATCACTATTTGAGCCACATATTTTAGTCTCTAATCTAACAGCATTTGAACAGCTCAAACAAAAAAAAATCACAAGTCCATTTGAAAGCCCATTTGCACTCTCCAACAGTTGTGATCAGAGATCTTATTTTCTTTCACCCATTCTTATCCCTAGCATGATTAGAGTCATGTTTTATTATAAAGAAATTTTAAGTTAAGATAAAATCATAAAAGTCAGTGCTATCATTACTATTCATTTTATATTATTTTAAAATTCAGTTTTGATATTATGTATTAATATAATATCATTAGTAATTATATATAATTAAGAAAAAATACTTACTTATCACCTTAACGTATGGGTGTTTTAATGATTGCAAATTTACCTATAAACGTATCCAAATTTTACATTTTAATTTTGGATTCGGGCCCAACGGCCCCAATCTTCGTATAACTAGCATGACGGAAAGACAAGTGAATAGCGTACATGACATAGAAAAAATATGTATATATATATATCTATTTTATTTTATTTTTTACTTAGGAGAGAGAGCGATGGAATTTAAACTCTAAACTTTATTTTTTACATTCAGAAATTTGCACCGTTTGAATGTTTCCATTAAAAACAAAATATAAGAAATTAAAATGAATTCATTTCATGTTTTATATTGTTTTTTTTTTCTTTTTTAAAAAAGTGGACTTATGAATTCATTTCACCGTTTGGCATTATCTATTAATTTTTGGTGCGGAAATGTTGATATGGTTTAGCAGATACTAGGGGTGGGAAAATAGGGTTCGGGTATAGGGTACCTGATAGAAAACAAAGGAAAATAGGAAATCGAGGCAGAAGTGCAAAAGAGCTTTGATGTATTCATACTGATAAGTTTTAAACCTCAGGGAACTATTACAGAGTAGATAGCTATACATAGTAACCTATAGAGCATTCTAGATGGCCAAACACAAACCCTAAACACAGCTATACAAACGTACTATCACCTTAGCATTTAAGCTATCAGAAGGTACATTCATAAGCAAACAAAACATAACAACAACTTTATTTTCTCACGAGCAGACAACTGAAGGAATATCCTTTGCCAAGATGCTTTTGGTCAAGAATTCTTCATTCCACCGTGGCACGCAACGTGGCTTGCATTGTTGAGTTGGAACCTTAAGACAAGGAGCTTGCATGGGAGATTTCTGGATAGGGGCTTGCATGGAAGCATCTTTGTCAAGATCTCTAACAGCCCCCCGCAATTCAAGCGCGCCTAAAGAGCAGACTCCTAAGGAGTTCTTCAGGCGAGTGAAGAATTGCAGACTAAGAGGCTTAGTTAAGATGTCAGCTCTCTGATCTTGTGATGGAACATGCCGAATATCAATAAGACCAGCTGCTACCTTTTCTCGGACAAAATGGATGTCCAGCTCAATATGTTTGGTTCGAGCGTGCATGACAGGATTAGAGGCGAGGGAGATAGTGCTCATATTATCTACCCATACAACATCTGGCTTCACTGAAATAGATAGTTCTCTAAGTAATGAAGTGAGCCAAGTAATATCTGCAACCAAATTAGCTAGACTCCTATACTCAGCTTCTGTACTTGATCGTGAAACAACAGCTTGCTTTTTGGAACTCCAAGATATGAGATTATCACCCAAATATACACAATAACCAGTGATCGATCTTCTATCATCCAAATCAGACGCCCAATCTGAATCAGAGAAACCCACAACAGAGCAAGAAGACCTTTTTAAATGAATACCATGGTCTTTAGATCCAGCTAAGTATCTCATGATGCGTTTGACAGCTTTCCAGTGTGTATCAAGAGGTGAGGCCATATATTGACTCACCTTATTAACACTATAGGCAATCTCAGGCCTTGTGATTGTGACATATTGCAAGGCACCAACAGTGCTTCTATATAATTTTCCATCAACATTACTAACACCGACCCCCTTGGAAAGTTGGCAAGAAGAAACCATAGGTGTAGGGCAACCCTTGGCTTCCTGCATTTGAACTTTAGTGAGAAGATCGGAAATATAGCCTTCTTGACTGAGGTGAAGACCTTGAGCAGTAGGTGTAATCTCAATTCCAAGAAAGTGATGAGCAGCACCAAGATCTTTAAGAGAGAAGTGATGATTCAACTGAGCAATAATACCTTGAACATCAGAAGGATTAGACCCTGTGATTAACATATCATCGACATAAATGAGCAAATAGATAACAGAATTCCCAGAAGTTCGGAAGAAGAGAGATGTATCTGCTCGAGATTGTGTGAAGCCCAGGCCAATGAGAACTGATCTAATCTTGAGAAACCAGGATCTGGAGGCTTGCTTAAGGCCATAAAGGGCCTTTTTGAGTTTGCAAACAATAGGTACAGACCCTGAAGAGGGTGGTTCAAAACCAGGAGGTGGTTTCATGTATATCTCTTCTTGAAGGTCACCATTCAAGAATGCATTATCCACATCAACATGATTCACAGACCAGCCATTATTAACAGCAAGAGAAAGAATTAACCTGATAGTAGCAGGCTTGACAACCGGGCTAAACGTTTCATTGAAATCAAAACCAGGCTCCTGTGAATAACCTTGAGCCACAAGTCTAGCTTTATAGCTAGAAATAGATCGATCTGCTTTCCTCTTAATTTTGAAAACCCATTTACATCCTATAGCATGTTTACCAGGAGGTAAGGGGCAGAAAACCCAAGTGCCTTTTTTGATAAGTGCAAAAATCTCAAGGCCCATAGCCTTCATCCAAACAGAAGCTTTCATGGCTTCAGCATGTGTCTTTGGTTCAACATAAAGATAATCACAAGTATCAGCCATATATGCTCTTGGCTTTGGTTTAAAAACACCAATCTTAGACCGAGTAACCATGGGATGAGAAACAACAGGAACAGGAGATGGAGATCTTGACTGATTGTTGGTACTCTGTGGAGAGGGAGGATTGGAGGGTGGAGATGAAGAAGAGGTAGGAGCAGCATTTGGTGATGGGGTGGGAGACTGTGAAAGAGAGGAAGGGGTGGAATCAGATGATGTAGAATCTTGATGAAAAACAGGAGGAACAGGGAAAGTATGAGTGATAGGAGGTGGAACCAAAAAGGTATCAGTGGCTGGAGCAGGAGTGGAAGGAGGAGAGTGATATGGGAAGACAGATTCATCGAATAGAACATCCCTACTAATGATAAGTCTACCAGAAGGAAGAAGAATCTTATAACCCTTGTGAGAAGAACTATACCCCAAAAAAGTCCCTGGAGCAGATCTGAACTGCAACTTATGAGCATTTGAAGGTCTTAAGTAAGGATAGCAAAGACAGCCAAAAATCTTGAGTAAGGAATAATTGGGCTTGCAGTTATATAACTTCTCATAGGGTGTAAGAAACTGAAGTACTTTAGTAGGTGTTCTATTTATGAGGAAAACTGAAGATGTGAAAGCATCGTCCCAAAACTTAGAGGGAAGGTTAGCATCAGCTAAAAGAGAGAGTCCCATTTCTACTATATGGCGATGTTTTCTTTCTGCAAGACCATTTTGTTGAGGAGTGTATGGACATGAAACACGATGGAGAATGCCATGTGTTTGAAGAAAAGGAGTGAGAGCTCGAAATTCTCCTCCCCAATCAGTCTGCAGGATCTTAATTTTGTGAGAAAATTGATTTTCCACCATGGATTTGAAAGATTGAAACACTTGGTTAACCTCAGATTTTTGCTTCAATAGATATATCCAAGTGAATCGACTATAGTGGTCAATGAAAGAGACATAATAATGAAATCCATTAGAAGAAGTGACAGGAGATGGTCCCCAGAGGTCACTGTGGATTAGAGCAAGAGGAGTGTTGTGAAGAGTGTGAGAATCAGTAAAAGGAAGTCTATGGATTTTAGATATGGAGCAGGAGTGACATAAAGTGGAATATGGAATTGATTGAAAAGAGATATTACAGCTATTAAGTGCTTTTTGAACAACATCATAAGCACAATGGCCTAATCTCCTATGCCATATATCAAGAGAAACTACAGGAGTAGATCTAGAACTAGTAACATTGGAAGAAAAAACAGCAGGATCACAGCTGAAAGCTTGAGCAGAGGCAGGTGGATGAGCAGCAGAGCTCTTGATTGAAGGAGTAGGAGGAGTTTTGTTGAGATTGAACCGGTAAAGCCCGTCTCTAAGAATGCCCCTGAGTAGAATTTCCTTTGTTTCCTGATCCTTAACAAGACAAGAGTAGGGATGAAATTCAAAGAAAACCTTATTATCAAGAGCAAATTACTGAGATACACTAAGCAAATTTTTCTTAATCTGAGGCACATGTAAAAGGTGTTGAAGAATAAAATGCTTAGGGTGAGAAGAAGAGGAAACCACAAAGTTGCCAACATGAGATATTTTAACAAGAGCACCATTTCCCATCTGTAATCTCTTACCTCCATGGTAGTCAGTGGCAGAGTGGAAGGAATTAAAATCATGTGACACATGATTAGTAGCTCCAGAGTCAGGATACCAAGTTGAAGTACTGCTATTGTCTAGCCACTGGTCAGGACTTTGAGAAGGTGCAGGTAACTGAGCAAGATTCAGACCAGGTTGCTGCTGTGGGAAGCTACCATGTTGTTGAAAAACAGAAGAAAAGTTGCCTTGGGCCGAGGGTGGCCGCATAGCATTGTTTCTTGAGGATCCTGGAACAAAATTATGTTCAAAACGATGCCAACACCTATCTGCGGTATGGCCAATGATGCCACAGACTTGGCAGATTGGCCTGTTATTGCCACCATATCTGCCACCTCTTCCACCACGATTACTGTTTCTGCCTCTTCCTCCAAAGGAACCTCCTCTTCCACCATTGTTATTGCCTTGATATCCTTGATAATTCTTTCCTTTTCCAGTTTGATAACCAGCATTGTTTGACTGACTGGCTCCTTGAACAAAATTCACAGAAGGTTGAGATCCTTCTGTATTTGGGGCTTGAGTCTTGGCAGACTCAATGCGATTTTCAAAGCTTAATAATAAGGAACTAACATCTCCGAGAGTCCAAGCTTCTGGTTTCGAAGTAATGGTCACCATTACAGAATCGTACTCTGGTCCAAGACCAGCAAGAGTGTGCATAATTTGATCATCTTCAGAGACTCTGTACCCTGCTGAGCCGAGAAGATCGCAGCACGTTTTCACTTTGTTGAGATACTCTCTCATACAAAGGGAATCTTTCTTCAATGTTTGCAACTGCAACTTATATTGCATCACCTTCGCCTTTGACTGGTTTGAGAAATTTTGAAGGAGTGCATCCCAGATCTCCTTGCTAGTGTCGAGCCCAACAATTAGAATCATGGTGCTCTCTGTGAGCGAAGACTGAATCCACGCAGAAAGGAGTTGATCTTGTCGAACCCAGCCTATATATTCTGAGTTCGGTAATATTTCGCCATTTTCACTGATTATGGTGGCTGAAGGTGGATCTCTGATGAAAAATCTCTCGAGGCCAAGGCCCCTCACATTTGCCATAATTTGCTGCTTCCAAATGAGAAAGTTATTCTCATTTAACTTCACGGAGATCTGATTATTTTGCGGTATAATGGGAGTTTGAGCAGTACCAGTGGGGTTTGCCATGATAGTGATGGATCAGGAAACAAGGAAAAAGTAAAAGATTAGTATAGAGACAGGTCCTAGTGAACCCGCTCTGATACCATGATAGAAAACAAAGGAAAATAGGAAATCAAGGCAGAAGTGCAAAAGAGCTTTGATGTATTCATACTGATAAGTTTTAAACCTCAGGGAACTATTACAGAGTAGATAGCTATACATAGTAACCTATAGAGCATTCTAGATGGCCAAACACAAACCCTAAACACAGCTATACAAACGTACTATCACCTTAGCATTTAAGCTATCAGAAGGTACATTCATAAGCAAACAAAACATAACAACAACTTTATTTTCTCACGAGCAGACAACTGAAGGAATATCCTTTGCCAAGATGCTTTTGGTCAAGAATTCTTCATTCCACCGTGGCACGCAACGTGGCTTGCATTGTTGAGTTGGAACCTTAAGACAAGGAGCTTGCATGGGAGATTTCTGGATAGGGGCTTGCATGGAAGCATCTTTGTCAAGATCTCTAACAGTACCCGATTACCCGACCCGAAAAAATAGGGTATCGGGTACCCTATACCCGAAAAATTAGGGACCGGGTTCGGGAGCGGGTATTTAGGGTGGGGAAAAATCGGGTATCGGGTATACCCGAAATACCCGGTTTTTTATTAAATATATATTAAATTATTTAATTAGGGGTTACATTTTCGAATTTTTTTTAAAAAAATCGGGTATCCCTAATACCCAATTAAAGAAAATCGGGTACCCTAATACCCGAAATACCCGATTTTCACAGTTTGACCTGAAACATGCAATTTTGACCGGGTAATTTAGGGTACCCGAATACCCGACTCGGGTACCCGATTTTTTTCGGGTTCGGGACCGGGTATCAGTTTTCCACCTTAATCGGGACCGGGTATCCAATTTTTTTGGGTAGGGTACCCGATCCCGACCCGATTCCCAGCCCTAGCAGATACCACGATATATTTAGATTTTTCTAAAACTTACGTGACACATTCGGATTCCCCGTCCAATATTTAGATTTGGTACCTTGCTAATTTTATAATAAAATCCACATCGAATTTCAAAGAAAAATGTTGGAAATAAACTTGTAAAAACATTCTAAATACTCCCTCCGTCTCATGAAGCATAACACACTTCTTTTCGGCATGCGAATTAAGAAATTAGTATTTTGTGTGTTAAGTGTGGTAGGTGAAAAAAGTGAAAATGTGAATAAAGGGTAATTTTTTTTGCCATTTTTAGAAACGTGTCATGCTTCGTGGAACAGGTCAAAAAGGAAACTGTGTCATGAATCGTGGGACGGAGGGAGTATTAAAGAATTTGTCTGCGCCGTCGAATTGAAGATCGTGTTTTCGATTAAGAGAGGCGAATTGGAGCAACAGATGGTCAATTGCATATTCTCTTTAATCTAACCATCCTATCTTCGCAACTGCAGTCTGGGCTTTAAAACTCAAAATCAGACCATTCCAATAAAAAGAAACCCACTAAAAATCAAAGTCCCAAATACCTTCACTTTCCCCTGACGAAATCCTCTCTGAAACCCTATCCAATTGACCATCTGCTGCTCCAATTCGCCTCTCTCTTAATCGAGAAGACGATCTCTAATTCGACGGCGCAGACAAATTCTTTAATATTTAGAATGTTTTTACAAGTTTATTTCCAGCATTTTTCTTTGAAATTCGATGTGAATTTTTATTATAAAATTAGCAAGGTACCAAATCTAAGGGGGGTGTATTCATTCAAGACTTTTGTAGATTTTAAAAGTCTATAGAAGTCTCGTGGATTCTTCATGATTTGGAAGGAATTCTTGCTCGGATTTTAGGTGAATTAGCAGGAATTTTTCATTGATTTTATCGGATTTCAAATCCTGAAAGCCAGCGGGCGTGGAGACCGCGCGGGCGCTGCAGGCCCCGCGAGCGCTGGCTTCACGCGAGCGCGGAGGCCCAGCCCTCGCTGAAGCCCAGCGACCGCTGGGTAATGGAGGGTGTCTAGTTTAAGCATGTTACACTTACTTGCCTCATGTCGTATGCGTTCAAATCACATTCTGTGGAGATCGGTGCCTTCAGCATTCTGAGGACACAATGCAATCCGTTCCAGTTGACCTAATATACAAAACCATGGTTTATGAGATTTTCTATTGTATGGTGAATAAATTCATTTGCCCCTCCCTGGTGGTGGAAGATGACAGAGGTGAACTATTACTAGGTCTAGAAGGGTTGGTGCAACAATGAGATTATTATTTATCAGAGCACTAATAATATCATCCAACAACGAACCAAGCCCAGTATTGAAATGTTTATTGATATGGTTATGAATTAACACAGAATTAAGGGGGGTGTATTCGTTGTGGATTTCCACAGACTTTAAAAAGTTTATGGAATTTAAATTCCATGGAATTCACATAGATTCCAGACGACTTTCGAAGAATTCGTGGTTGGATTTCACCTCGATTTTCACTGATTTTCGAAGACTTTACGGGATAATTTTGGAATTGAATTCCATGAAACCAGCGTCCGCGGAGAACCAGCGCCCGCTAGAAAAGACCCAGCGACCGCTGAGTTCTAGCGAGCGCTGGAAACCCAGCGACCGCTGGAAATAAGTGCTATATATAGCAGCATTCTTGACTTTTGATACCAAAGCTTTATACAAAGAAAAAAGAGTATGTATCGACACTGCTCCTCAATGTGTGACTTTTGTGTTGTTGAATTGCAAATCCCAGTAATCTGGGAATTAGGGTACTTTTGTGCTAAATACAGAGAAAGCGATCCCCAGCCACAGCCGACGTCAAGAACAGAATAGCTGTCTTTCATCTGCGACCTCTCGCAGTATAGCTCCAGCATCGCCTTCTCAGCATCCTCTAAGGTGCTCGACTTGTCTGGGAAGAAGCAGCAACTGCAAAATGCCATATGGAAAAGCACGATCAACGTTTAAAATCTGAGTCGAAAAAATTAGCAGATTATAAATAGCACGAGTCCTATGGCCTAACAGTACTCCTCGCCTATGTAAGGGTGAGAGATTGGGATTCGATCGCCATTCCCATCTCCAAATTCCTGAAAAAGAAAAAAGAAAACAAAAAATTCTGAGTTTTTCTGGGAAAATTTACCTGTATTTTAGATGCTTCCCAAGAACGAGCTTGAAGAAAGAGGTTGGAACTTCATAATGTTGATACTTGGGCTCTTCTGTCTTGATTGCTATCGGCATCTCTCTCAAAGCTGCAAGGTGAAGTTGTTAGCAGCAAGCAAATCCATTTGTTTCTCGCAAGAAATTCGACCTAGCACTCAAAATTTCTAGAATTGCTCCATCTTTCTTCATTCTTTTTCTCAGAACACCACAAAAATAGCAATGAAGAACTGGAGATATTTTTTCCAAATCCACAACCGCTAACTCGAGATCGTCGCTTCAACCAATTAGAGAATGTGACTTAATGATATTCAATGTTACTATAGCTCTACATTATGTATAAATTAACATCTCCAATCCAAAAGGAAAGACAATCACTTAAATAAAAATTAACAAAAAAAATATAAAAAAAAATTGCAACAACTATTCAGCACAACCAGAAAGCAAACTCTCCAGAAAAAAACAAATAATTCCATTCGAAATTAAAAAACAACAGAGCGAGAGAATTTCAGAACCGTACAATGCGCGAATTGTATGAGATCGGAGAGCTGAATTTCAGCTGACGGTCGGTAACCGGAGCGGAGGCGGCTCGCGAGCAGCAGCCGCGTGAGGCGGCGCACGACGGCGTCTGGCAGCAAATTCCGCTCAAGTGAAGCGAGCATCACGCGGACAGTAGCGGCGTAGGGCGCATGCACGATCGAATCGACAACGCCGCCGTTCGCCGCCGCCATTGCCGGAAAATTCAAGTGAGGAAGGAAGGAGTGAAGTACTCTCAACGATTGCTGAGTTCCAGCGCTAGCTGGCTTCTTGGCCGCGGGCGCTGGAACTCAGCGCTCGCTTAAAACTTCATGGATTTCAATTATCGTGGTTCTTGGCCGGATTTCGTCGTGTGTATTTTTTGAATGAAATCCATGAAAGTCATTCCGGATTTTAAGTCAATGGAATAACGAATACACTTAGATTTGTATGGATTTTAAAAAGTCTGGAACGAATACACCCAGATTTATATGCACTTTTAAAAGTCTTGAACGAATACACCCAAATTTCTGCAGACTTTTAAAAGTCTTGAACGAATACACCCAGACTTTTAAAATCCATAGAAATCCATCAAATTCCAGAACGAATACACCCCCCTAAAAATCAAGTTATTGCATTGTGAATCTAGCGGTCGCTGGGTAATGGAAAATTTTGCCAACTGTATTTAAAAAATTTCAGCGAGCGTTGGGTCCAGCGGCCGCTGGAACCCAGCGCTCGCTTAAAACTTCGTGGATTTCAATTCTCGTGGTTCTTGGCCGGATTTCGTCGTGTGTATTTTTTGGATGAAATCCATGAAAGTCATTCCGGATTTTAAGTCAATGGAATAACGAATACACCTAGATTTGTATGGATTTTAAAAAGTCTTGAACGAATACACCCAGATTTATATGGACTTTTAAAAGTCTTGAACGAATACACCCAGATTTCTGCAGACTTTTAAAAGTCTTGAACGAATACACCCAGACTTTTAAAATCCATAGAAATCTATCAAATTCCACAACGAATATACCCCCCTAAATATTGGACGGGGAATCCGAATGTGCCACGTAAGTTTTACAAAAATCTAAATATATCGTGGTATCTGCTAAACCATAACATTTCCGCACCAAAAATTAATAGATAATGAGAAAATATTTTAAATTTTAAAAAAAATATTTTGGATAATTTAAAATATGAATGATAATGAGCAAATAATTTAAAATTTAAAGTGATATTTATCATTAATACAGAAATAAAACAGAAAAAATAAGAAAATAAAGAAAAGGAAATAAAAGAAAAATATAGTATATATGCATTGCAAATAAACCTATAATCAAATTAGCACTCAATTTTAAAATATATTTGAAATTGATTTCAAATTAAAAATTGTATAGTTCCTTCAGATTTGGGTGAAAATGGTATTTATCTATTTTGAAAAACAAAATTTTAAAAATACCCACATTTTATAAAATATATACCCATTTAAGACTTCTTAGATTGATTTCGAGCAATAGTGTATATTCGCATTAATACTCGACCACTAATATTGCTCCACTACTCGACTTGCAGTGTTTGAGCATATCGAGCATTTGTGCATTTTCTCTGATTCCTCGATTGCTCGACTCGCAGTGATCAAGAATGTCGAGCATTAATGCATTTACCCCTAATGCTCGATTGATCACTATTTTAATAGCAACAAAAACGAGAACTAATAACACTATACATTTAACAGAGTATCGTACCTACGGGGACTGATAAGCAAAAAAACTCCAAATAATCCTAATAAATTCTCAAGCAATATCCAAACAACACAACTATAATAGATGATCAAAACTAAATTCAAAAATAAAACAAGATAAATAAAAGGCTGATCATAGATAATGTAATTTTATTAATTAAATTCACACAATTAACCTATTAATCCTAATTATCAGTTTAATCCAATCCTAATGAGAGATCACAAAACTCGCCATATATTCTCCATAGAGCAATCTATGACAGTAGATTAATATACTATCTATCACCCGTAAGTATCAGAAAGAAATATATACTAACTCACAAAAGCACATATGAATAGTTTCCTATGATCCACCTATCTCCGCCAGGTCTCAAGATTAAAATCATATCATACATCTCTGAATTCGCTAAACAGTTATCTCCGCTAGGTCTCAAACTGAATAGTTAAACATGCAAATTATTGATCAGATAATTTCCACGAAATCAGCACCAGGAATTATGAATCAGAAAGTGAAAGGCAAAAAAGTATCAACAAATCAATCACATAAATCCAATCAACTATTTACAAACCCTAGAATCAGATAACGAACTAGCCAGACACCACAAAAGAAAACATAAACATAATTAAAAAGAAAACAATAGTCCTGAATTAAATAAAACTCGAAATAAAACCAAAGTGACAACTTGAATCTTCAATCTTGCAGAAATCCAATCCAAGTTCTTAAGACCAAAAAAACAATAAAATTCTAAAGATATGAAAATAAGAGTCTAGAACCCTCAATAGGTCAATAATAAGACATATTTATGGGTCAGGGTAAAATCCAGTCTAAAAACCCAAAAAATACAGAATAACGCATAAAAATCAAAAAACTCGGACCCACGACAACTCAGATGACGGTCGCCACCTTCAGCACAAAATTCTTTCTTCACGCGGTGATCGTCGCTCCTCCGCCACAAACGCCGATTTTCAGTGATCCAGCTGGCGGTCGCCGTGCTGATCGCCGGGCATAGTGTAAAATTTCTCCTCATCGCAGCGACCCATTTGGCGGTCCCCGCTCCTTCGTTTCAATTTTTCAAGCCTTTCGAGCTCATTTTCTTGAGTCTCGCGTTCGAAACACTTGAAACTCGAACCTTGGTACTTCATTATCGGTGCTAAGCTTTCAAAACACTCAAACCTATACCAAAACAGCAAAAAATATACCCAAACGTAATATCACAAAAGAATATAAAACTTACACCATCAATGACATCACTATCATGCATAATCCTAACACTTTAAGCACTAATTAAAATGTCAATAAAAACAATACAAAATGAGTGTTTATCATTAATGTACAGAGGTCGAGCATTAGTGCATTTACCACACTCAATATGTTTGACATAGTCGAGCATGTTGAGAATTAGTTCATTTAACACTAATGCTCGATTAGGTCGACTCGCATCTATCGAGCATGTTAAGAAAAGTTCGCGATTCGAATAATATAAAACAGCGAGATCGAATTTTAAATTAGTTAAATAAAAAGAATTTTACCCTTTTAAGTTCAAAATGAGTAGTTTTATAATTTTCTTTCCAATAGGTATTTTTTTATTTTCTGCCTTTAAAAATGGGTAAAAGCTATCCAATTTTATATGGTTTAGTGCGGACCTCAAAATTTGTGGTGTGTCATTGGAGCCAATTAATTATAAGTATTTGCTGATACATCAAGATATATTACGGAATACAGAATTTGAGGATCCAAATAAATCAAATAGAAGTTTAATGATAGAGATAATAGGGTCAAATGGCCCTATTTAACATACAACATCAAATTTTGTCCACCATTTGAAAAAACATAAATTTTGGCCATTTTTTGTATGTCATGACTATTCTACCCTTCTCTCTCTCTCATCTATCTTTCTCATCTCGGCTGCCGCTCTCTCCTCTCTCTTTCTCATCTCCCTCTCTCTCTCTCTCCAGCGGCGCCGAGCTTGAAGAATTCGTCGGAGCTCTCGCGGCTTGGGCAGACTTCGTCGAAGTAGAGGATGAGGCGGCGGCGGTGGAGGAGATCCGGTCCTCTGAAATCGACAGCGTGGAGGAGGTCGGTCAGGTGGCGGAGGATGAAGCGGCGGCGAAGGCAGATCTGAACTGATAAGGCGGCGGTGGATCTGATCTGATAAGGCGGAGACGGTGGATCTGATCTGATCGTTGCGCCGCCTCCTCCATCGACAGATCTGATCTTCGCCTCCTTCGATTTCAGCCATCGACAGATCTGATCTGATCTGATCTGTGCTGCACGTATGACACTATTAGTGCCATAAGTGCCATAAGTACTGCACACTTCCCCCTAGGGTTTAGATATTCAATTTAGGGTTTAGATTATCCATTTGAGGTTTAGATGTTCCATTTAGGGTTTAGATTATCCATTTAGGGTTTAGATGTTCCATTTAGGGTTTAAATGATGTTGTTTCTGTATTTGTGCTGCACGTATGGCACTTATGGCACTATTAGTGCCATAAGTGCCCAAATGATCATTTTACTTGGTTTTATTTTGAATTTCCGTTGGCACTTATGGCACTATTAGTGCCATAAGTGCCAAGATGACTATTTTACTTGGTTAATGATCATTTTACTTGGTTTTATTTTGAATTTCCGTTGACACTTATGGCACTATTAGTGCCATAAGTGCCAAGATGACTATTTTACTTGGTTTTATTTTGGATTTCCGATGGCACTTCAAAGTAAAATCTTGGCACTTATGGCACTAATAGTGCCATAAGTGCCTAACCCGACCCGGCACGCGACCCGCGTGCCTAATCCTACCCGGTCCGCCTCATTAAGGATAAAAACGTCCAAATCAATAAAAATGACCAAAATTTGTGTTTTTTCAATGTGTGGCCATAAATTGTGTTTTATGCTTCATTTTGGTTACTTCAAAATTTTACTCTTAATGATATATAGAAGTACTTATAAAAATTTCGTTTTGTCATTAATTACTTATATATGTTAAGAGATTAGTAAGTTGATTACTGGGTCAGGCCGCTTTATTTGTTTAAATTATGATTACTGAGGTCATGTCTGATGTCAGTTTATTTGTTTATCGGACAACATGTACAAAATTTCAGCTAAAATCTTTAGTTGATGCTCTTGGTCGGGAAGGATAGCTCTGTACTGTTCTTGTCCACCACACCTGCATAATCTTTTGCTCACTTAAAAGTTGATAACAAGTCTTTTTCTAGGCTAATCATCGATTAGGAATTGGATATAATTAATTTTCATGATTAGATAAGGTTCCTAATATAGTATATCATTTAAAAATAGAGTTAACATTATATTAGATTTTACGAGTTTGAAGTCCACAAATTAATTATATAACAAGCGTTTCTGTCAATCACTTAAATATCTAAACGACAAAAACATAATATTAATTTTGTAAAAATAAAAAAGTATTAATTCAATTAAGTTATTAAAATATTTTCTTCAGTTCAACTTTGATGTTTCTATAAAATACTAACCATAAATATATTGACGACAAATATTTAATTCAAATAAAAGTACTCAATTTTGTTAAAGGTGTATATCTAAATCCACACATATAGATACATAGATCTACCTCAAGAATCTGTTTTGGATATATCTTATAAACTAGCCACATTAAAGAATCTGGGAAAAAGAGTCGTCTGGGTAATTTGCTATCTCCGACCACATTAAACAATATTTCATTTTAGTCGAGACTTTTGAAGTTCAAATATTTGATTAATTTGCTGTTTCAACCTATGTACATACACTTAAATATCTAAACGACATTCGAAATATAACGTGTTTCATCGGAGGAGTGTGCATACATTACGTGACGTTAAAACTATGTTGTATATCGGCAATAGTTGTAATGAAAAAAATAAGAGAAGCTTGAAATTGCTGTTGCTAGTCCACTCCTAGCAAAATCAGATACTGGCTTCTCTCTCCAAAATATATAGTCTGCGCACACGTTTACTCATTTATCAATCACCATCACCTAACGCAAAAGTTCAAATCATCCATCATGCAACAAACTAAAATATAGAAAATTAAAATTAAAGAAATATAATAAAACAAAACATAATAATGGAATATCAAAAGTGGAATTAATAGAAAATTAATCCAAATGCCATATCTATTTCTCCTTTTGCTTTATCTCCATAAATGTATATTTTATTAAATGAAATCCCAGCTAGCTAGTGACTGAACTCAATATTTTCCACTAAACTATATGTTCACTCGCTCTACTCTAAGGCCATGAGCTATATAACATTGTTAGAATCCAAATAAAAAAACTTTGGTTAAATCATGTAGTGATTCTGACATAACCTTCTTCAACAAACGTGGACTTATTCAATCTTCATAATTATAATGATAGGTATTGTGGGCACTAATAATAATAATAAAAGACAGATATATGTTTATTAAAATGATTGTTAATGATATCCATCTCATCAATTTCTTCCCAAAACCAAATAAACACTAAAAAAAAAGTTTCTATTAGTGATATAAGGTTTGATAGCTGATATTCGTTTCATAAAAATTAGTGGCGTCTAAAAGTGTGTATATATATATTAGTGATTGGTTACGTACATAATCAAATGTCACTAATTTTTATGACACATATGATAGTTACCAAATCTTATGTCACTAGTGAAACTTTTTTTTATAGTGAGATAAAAAATAACAAAATACAAAATAAAAAAAAATAGTTGAAGAAGAGAAAGGGTTAGGTAGCTATAGTAGGGGCATTTCAGATCTCGGTAGCACATTGTGAAATGCTGACATCTATTGGTAACCTGCATTCACTAGATTCTTTTATTTTTATTTTTCACATCTTCCTCTCCTATATATATATATATGCTCCATCGACATGTAGCTTAATATTTATTTTCATCATCATAAAAATAGGTTTCCTCCAAATTATGAGCTGCTTTTCCGAAATGATTCTTGAACAAGATTTGACGATATCGAATGAGGCTGTTTTGGAAAGCCCTCAACTTGTAACGAAAAAGAGGCGAAGAACATCAAAATCAGGTCCCAAACAAAACGAAGAAAACAAAGTAAGCGATGAGCTGAGGAAAACTACGCATAGAGAAATTGAGAGGCAAAGAAGGCAAGAAATGTCTACTCTTTACGCCTCACTTCGAGAACTTCTCCCTCTTGAATACATCAAGGTATATATATGTTTCTTTCCTTTTAAATATTATTTTAAAGAAGCCCTAAATCAATATACATGGTAGGGGAAACGGTCGGTCTCTGATCACATGCACGAGGCCGCAAGTTACATAAAGGATATGGAGAAGAAGATAGAGGAATTGCAGTTGCGGAGAGATGAGCTGAAAAATGCATCGGCTTCAAATACTACTTTTGATCTGCCAAATTTTGTAACGGTGAATTGTTGTTGTGATGGGCTTGAGATTTTGATCAACTGTGGTGTCAAAGAGGGTTATGGATTTTCCCTATCAAGAGTGATTGTGGAATTGACTCACAGCGGACTCGATGTAGTCACCTGCATTTCAAACAAAGTGAACGGCAGATTCTTGTACAAAATCCATACTCAGGTAACTCTATTATCCTACAGTATATATTTTATTTTTACATTTTTTCATTTCTGGGAATCATCGATTTGCAGGTAAATGCTTTGGCATATATTAATCTGGCTGAGCTGCAGCAGAGGCTCGCGTATGAGATCAATTAATAGTCGTTGAATCTTTTGGGGATCAATTTTGACTTTTGTGGCAAGATCAATCGAAATTTGCTTGGGCTTCTCTAAATAGTCTGCTGGAGGTAAATATTTGGATGTTTGGGATTTTATTAATTTGGAGTTCTTAGTGGAAATTAAGTTCGATTGAATCGTCGTCGATCAAGAATGTGTTAGTACAGCTTGTAAGAAATACTATATCTTCATATTGTACATAAAAAATTTGTACTAAAAATATTTAATCATCTTTGCCCTAGTCTCAATAGAAACCTTGGAAGATGAGGCATTTCAGCGATATGCTGCAATTCTAGCACCGTTTTAACGAAAGCTGCCTAATGAAAGTTAAAATTCCATGAGCCAATGGGGTCAAATTTAGATGGGGCTTTGGTTCCATTCATTTGGTACTGGTAGTTCTATTCATTGCCTCCATTCTATTCTTTATAGTCACTATTTAAAATAATAATTAAAATTTTACTTTAAATTTAAATGATAAAAATTTGGGTGCAAACATATTGCACCATGCAACATGATCGATCCGCGGCATGGAGCTCCGATTCGGACCCTTTACACTATTATGTTGCATGGTGCAACATGTTACACCCAAGACCATCTCTATTTAAATACGAGAGTTATAAAGAGTAAAATGAAGGCTATTAATAGAATCACCCTAATTGATATACTCCATACTAGTTTGATTATTAGTTATTGTGCAGATTATCTTTATATTTATTAAAATCACACAAAAATTTGAAAGTATATAAAATCGTTTATTAATGTCAAGATTATTTGTTTACAAAAAATATTTTCGCGCTACAATAAAACGTTTCAGTAGTGATATAATATTTGATAAATAGTGACACTTATAAATGTCACTAAATAAAATTGTGACATATTGTAGTACACGTCACGAGTGACATTTATAGGTGTAATTATTTTTGTAACATGTAGTGTAGTTACTTTTGTGACATGAAAGTGTAGCTATTTTTTATGACAATATATTTTATAATTGATTATTTACAAAAAAATAATTTTATTAATAATTAAAGTAAGTAATAATATTTGTGTGTGTATATTTGGGTTTTTGTGAGTGTATGTGACACACACATATACAAAGAGAGAGCAAAAATATATTGTGACACATATGTGTAGTAAAAATATTTTGTGATAGATGTCACTATCACAAAATATTTATATGGATAGATGTCACAAATTTGTTAACCAGGGGGCTTAGCCCACTGGCCACCGGGTCCTCACTTAAGTGAAGTGACCCGGGTTCGATTCCTCTTGGGAGCGAATTGGAGATTGGAGATATAAGGTGGTTCTTGGAGTGGATGGGGAACTAATTACTAACATCTAACATGATTTTGCCCGATCAAAAAAAAAAAAAAAGATGTCACAAATTTGTTACATTTTTAAACGTAACAAACTTTTTAAATTATATTTTTATGTGTAACTAATTATATAGATATATGTGTGGGTGTAGCTAAACTTTGTTATAATTAAAGATGTAACAAATTTTGTAACACATCTCTTGGTGTCCTTATTACAAATAAGAAAGGGAAACCATTCTCAGTCTTTCTATTGTCAAGATCTACGACGATGCTTCATCTTGATGGATGAATGCAACACATGTGTCCGAATTCTAGATGAAGTGAAAATTTTATTTCTTTTGAATGCATTAAATTTAACAGTGAATGCATTAGTTTTTATAGGAAATATGCATTATTCTCATGTCTTCACGATAACAAGCACCAGAGTTCTAATAAAAAAAATTGAATTCTCACAAGTTCTAGAGGAAATGAATTCTAGAATCCTTATATGCATAGGAGTTGATTATTATAAGAACTACATTTATAGTGAGAATGTGAGAACACTGCACTGGACATATAAAATTACTGTATTCATAGTGAAATTTACTACACTAGAAAAAATTCGTTCCCTCCACGATTCGAACCCAAATGTTGTATTCATCCATGAAAATGATACATCCACCGTAGATCTTCAATATATATATATATATATATATATATATATATATATATATATATATATAGGGGCGCGCTCCAGTGAGACCCCCTATTTTTCGTGTAACATGAGTACAATGAATAAGACATATAATACTAATGAACAAAACGTATATCTAATGAACAAGATGTATATACTGATGAAAAAAAAATTTAAAAAATTCGTAATGAATAAGATATATATACTGATGAACAGAGCCATATATACTGATGAACAATGCATTATATACTGATGAATAACAAAATTTAAAATATTCTGTTCCCTCCAGGATTCGAACCCTGCAAAAAAAAAATCACCCTCCAGATACAATATCAGCCATAGGATTGATAAAATAAACGCACCAAATCGTGCCCTAGATCTCACTAAAATTAGGGGGTCTCATTGGAGCGGCCTCCTATATATATATATATATATATATATATATATATATATATATATATATATAACTACTTATTACTCCCTCCGTCCCTGAAATAAGTTTATCTTTTTCCTTTTTGGGACGTCCCTCAAATAAGTTTCTCTTTCTTTCTTTTCATTTTTGGAAAACTACCCCACCACTAATAATACTTTATTTATTCTTACTTTTCACTTTTTAACCACTCTCAATACTAATTATAACACTTTTTCACCTTTTCATCAATCTCAATACTAATTATAACATATTTTTTTCCACTATCAATACACTTTACCACTTTTTTTTAAAACCCGTGCCGTCCCCAAAGAGGAACTTATTTTGGGGACGGAGGGAGTACAATATTTTCCATTCACCATATAATCATTAATTAATAATAATTAACTCATTTATTAATTAAATTAATATGTATGTAGCTATATGCATATATAATTAATTTGCATAAAGAATTTTCATAGTTAACCAACTCATTTCACTCAATTTTATTTTTTGTATGACAAATGTTATTATAAAGTTTAAACATATATATATATATATATTATAAATATAATATAAATGTATATCTATATATTATTTGAATAGATTTTGGTGAAATAAACGTCCACACATATTTGTAGATATATTTATTAGTACTTTTTATGTATGTTACGAACTTTGAAACATATTGTATTTCTATTTTTTCTTCTTTGCAATGAAATATTGATTATTTTCGTACAATATTTTAACTATTTAATGAATATGAATTTATATATATCTCATTTATATTTATATAACTATGATGAAGTAGTTCTAAAATATTTTTTCAACTTAAAATTATACAATATATATTGGTAGTTTAACAATTAAATCAATATCACATTATTAATTTTTACTGCAAATCATAATTTCTAAATCTATTCATATTTATGGTATAATTTAAAATTTTAAAAAATTAAATTATTTTCGATGCATCACACGTAGTTTGAAATCTTATTCCAAGAATAAATCTTCTAATTAATTTTCATTTGTTTTAAGTACTTTCTTATATGAGCTTCTTTATTTGATTTTTCAAATCCTCATTGAATTCATTAGACTAAATAGATTATAGCATATTTATATTATTTATGCATACTTTCATTCTATACTATTAATTTCTATAGATACGATCTTGTTTGCATCGGTACATATACATTTTACAGTATACATATGAATAAAAGAGTGAATACTTATACCCCACCTCAATAAATGTACTAATATTTCATACGCGTGAGCTGTTTTCATGTAATAGCTTTTATTTGATAAGACATAAATGGACAATTTTACAATATATATGTGTCATTTAGAAACAGCAAGTTGCTCCAAAAATTGTTTGATGTTCCATCATAACTTGCTAAATGCTGATGTTAGTGTGCTGGCCGGCCACCTGGCTCTCCATTATTCGGTTTTAGGGTCAACATGGAACGATAAAGGATTCACTTACAAACAAAAAACTAAAACTAGCCACTTCCAATATAAATAGATATAAAAACTTTCAGATTTTTTCTTTGTTTTTTTATTTTTTATTTTAAAAAAAGGATCAAGAATTTAAGTAAATCTTGGAAGTCAAAACGAAGATCGCATTTGTCAAAGTATGCAAAAGTGGTTTATTCCATGATCCCATTTTCTCCCTTATAGTTGTCTATTACAGGCTTAAAAAAAAGTTGTTTATTACAGGGATAACATTAATTACTTATATTATAATCTTATTGATTCTTCAAAACAAGAAACTTACATGTACCCAAAAATCCTATTAAATTCAAGTATATGACAGGAACCACCACCACCAAATTTTATAATCTTATAGAATTCAAGTTTGGAATCGTTCCTGTTAAACTCTATGACAGGAACCACCACCAAATTTGCCGAGAAGGCCTTTGAAGAAAAAAGGCCAACACTTTGGCAAAATAAGATCACGGGGAGCAAAGAAACTCGCCGCAAGTTCTGTAACATGGCTCACTTGGGTCATTGGATCGAGCATATCTGCGCGGAATGTCCAACGTAGAAGGAGCCGGAGTTCGGAAAGGGTTTCCACTCGAAACCTGACCGAAGGAGATTTCGGTCTGATGAACACGAGGAACACAAAAATCCACGTGGACGAGCACCTCGGGTACCAAAAAAGTAAGATGCCCGACAGAGAAAAGGGAGTCATGTGACTCACAACAAGAAACCCGCTCACCAAAAAGAAAACGACAAAAGTGAGTGGGCCATCATACAGGCGGACAACCCACCAAAAGAAAACGACAGAAGTTGGTGGAAATACAGGCCACTCACCAAAAGCAGACGATAGAGGTGAGTGTAGGATAAAAGTAGCCGGCCCCTACCAGCATTATCACAAGATAACAAAGGAAGGGTCCAGCCTCATGTGAAGGCACTAACAAGCGTCGGCAATCATGGCCGACAAAAGAAAATGGCCATCACATTCAACACAAGCTGGCCATTCGGAAAAAGAATCCCCAAGGGAAATAGAGGGTATCAGACCTCTATATAAACCAAGCTCTGGAGAGGAAAAAGGGCATCGAAAAACCATCATAATTTCACACAACACATTCTCTCTCTAGAAATCTATCTTTGTAATATTTAAATTTTAGTTTTCAAAGTTTTAATTTTAGTTCTTTTATTTTATGTACACAAGTGTTAAGCTACTAATGAGTAGCTAAACAAGTTTGTCTCCTCCCTTAGGGAGATTTTATGAAATAAATTAAGTATTTTATAATTCATCTTTAAACGCTTTGTTTTTGCTCAACTTTTCGGTTTAGTAAAAAAAAAAATCATTTTCCAACAAAATATTATACGTCGGAACTTAGTGAAGGAGGAATGTTGCAACCATCCCTCCCGAACGCGCGTGGTTGGATGGAGCCTGGGGGCAAACGATCCGTAAAACGCAACAAGTACTGACTTCTGAAGAAGACCATTCGACTAAATGTATAATGTGGGTTTATGTTTAGATTAATTTTGAATGTTACGGAAGCATGTTGGGCCTGATAAGTTTTCACCGACTATTTTCAATTTAACTATGGAATTGTATTATGATGAATTACTAGAGGATTTTGTTAAATGATAGTTTTATCATTAATTATGAGTTGAGTAGGTTTGATATA
Source organism: Salvia miltiorrhiza (assembly GCF_028751815.1). Classification (NCBI taxonomy): domain Eukaryota; kingdom Viridiplantae; phylum Streptophyta; class Magnoliopsida; order Lamiales; family Lamiaceae; genus Salvia; species Salvia miltiorrhiza. Next base: position 368,206 of record NW_026651513.1, read on the forward strand.
TGTTTTATGAAAGCGAATATTTTTTATAGATAGATTATAGAGGTGAGTATTTTAAATTTTGACCCTAATAAGTTTCTGGTTGTCACTATAGTAGTCAAGTACGAATTTGGTTGACAATTGTGTTTGGCTGTCGGTTGGATTTAAATTTTCGAGACTTTTATCTACTCACACCGGAAAACAAAAGACAAAAAATAGAATGCCTCAAAAGAAAAAGAAAAAGAAAAAAACGGAAACAAACAAGGGACATTTGCAAAAATGCCCACATCCTTATAAAAACTTGTAAAATTGCCCACTTTCATAAACAAAAGTGGGCAATTTTACAAGTTTTTATAAGAAGGGGGCATTTTTCCCTATTAACACAACAAACAAACTCAGCCGTAAACGGTATAGTTCGATTATCTAGAGTTGGCAACACGTTTGTTTCTTGTACGTTTAAGTTTTAACCATTAGTTTAATGGCCATTTGTATATATTTTCGTACTTCCGTGAATCTCCATATTAATTATATGTCAAATTAGCCGATAATAGATTAAAACTTTATTAGTACACAATACGTAATTTTTAATTACTATGTATTTGTAGTGAAACGCAATATATTAAAATGAAAATTAAATAAATAGGCATAAACAATAAATTAACAAATAAAATGGGTTACTCAATTGAACTTTTAAGTAGGTTTGGGGGTGATAGCCTCTGAATTAATTTTTTTTGATATTTTGATTTTTTTTTAAATAAACATAATAGTAATAATAATGAATAATATTTTCATAATTAAATGATATAGTTTCAATACATTACAAATAACTTAAGAATAGTTTGAGAAGCAATGAAGGCATGGTAGAGCTAATAGAAGATATCAAGCAAATTAGGGAAAGGAGTTGTTCAAGTGACTCTGTAAAATAATAATCATCACAAGGCAGAGCTGATTGATAGGAGCACCTAAATGCAGCAGATCTAAGGAAGAGGATAAGAAATAATTTATAGTTGAAAAAAGAGTGCATCTGAGAGTGATCTCGTAATCGTTTTACAGGTGGTCCCACAACAATTCCGTAGATGGGAGGAGGAAGAATATTTCATTATCGGCACATTTGAAAAAAAAGAAAAGGTTGAACATACCAAATTACCCCTTAACATCAAGAAGGAAGTTCAAAAGATGGAATTACCTTTGGTCGTACTATTTCCATATTTATCAAAGGCACGTTGCATTTTCAACACGAAAAATTCTGCTACAAGTTTTCTAGTTTTAAAAACACTTGGCATTTATTTGCATTTGAATTCCTTAGTGTTACACTCTAAAAATCCACCCTCATCATTCAAAATATCTTAGGTCTTTACACTTGTCATCAAAACAAACCATTATCTCCCATCTGAATCATATCACGGAACCTGGAAGCAGCCTAATTCTAGCGAAGACTCTGATTCGGTCTATTACTGATTAAAGAAAGACCGGCGTCTCATTTATAGGTTAGATTTCTCTCATTTCATACTAAATCTCTATGTTGGTCAAAGCCACCTTCACCAATTGGTATTTTGTCCCTCATTTATCCGTGGGTATTTTGTCCCTCATTTCACAATTTTTTTAAAAAATATCCTTTCTATTTAAAAAAAAAATAGGAAGGATATTTTTATTTTATTTTATAGTAAATTCATCTAGGTAAAAATATTCCTAATTCTTTTATCGTTCAATAATGTGGCCGAGTTATACAACTAATGTGCACGAGTTGATATTTTTTTTTGACTTGGGGGAATTGGGGAGGGAGAGCAGTGAGGTTTGAACCCAAGACCTCACTGTTTACACACAGGAGGTTGCACCGCTTGGTGTCCCCTTAGGGACTGCACGAGTTGATATTAAAACCGAGACCTGAATTGTAAACCACAACTAAGAGTCCTCAAATGACTCTTTAGTGTGTATTCTCATAATTACCATTTTCTAATGAGTTCATTCGATATATTGCGATAAAGATTATTAATTATCTTGTGAACTTGATTCAAGCATCCCTTCGACAATATCGGATTAAATCATAAAAGGAGTTAAAGCTTCTGAAGGTCAATTTCTGCAAATACTGTTAACCCTATAATTAAAAGTTCTCTAGGTCAAATTTTACCAGTGATTTATAATTTGTCGTAAATTAAATTTACCTCCCTTATGTAGTTTGGTGATTATTACACAAAAATATAAGACTTGATCTCCTATACATTCGTATTTTAATATTTCCTAAAGATTAATTAATAATTATAAAAATTATTTATTTAATTAAAACTTACATGCGGGTACCCGCGGGTATCCCGAGGGTACCTGTTGGGTATCTTCGCCTAGCCAGGGTTCACCACTTGATTCCCGAACCTCCTGTCTTCCCCACTCGTGCTCAAGCACTTGAATCTTCGTCTTCTCAACGCTTCAGGTCTTCAGTTCTTCTCTCCTCTGCTACTCCTTCTCTTCTTCTTCTTCAAAGTCTTCTTCTTCTTCAGCTTCAGATCTACACAATAGAATGAAGGCAAGTAACAGTGATAACAGGAAAGAAAGAATAGAAAGATGAAGAAAGATAGAGTTCAGAGAAGGGGAAAAGGTGTCCTCGGAACACGGTGGAGCTCAGATTTTCCCCTAGAACTCGGCAACCCTTCCGGCAGCAGTTCGATCAAGACCCAAAAATGATGGATATGGAGCGGCTTCTCAGATCTCAGCCACCAACAGAGCCACCAACAGCAGGAGCCTAAGTACAGAACTCCGTTGGCTCAGAAACACCTCAGGTAACCACCAATCAGGGCTCCGGTGAACAGAAAAGCCCGGTGATACCACCACTCAAACAGGGAATCCCGTACTATCAAAGAAAACAACCACACTTGAAAGGAATAGCAGAGCCTTTCTCACTTTGATAATCCGGTTGTCCCCATTTGAGAGAGCATCAGAGATTAATAGGAGAGCAGCAGGTTAACGGGAGGGAGAATCGCCATTGAAGGCGATGGAGAAACCAAGGCAAAAGGGTGGTGGGAAGGTGGATGAGTCGAGAGGTCAGAGGGAGAGAGAGGATTAGGGTTAGATGGAGCGGCGCAGAGTGAAGTGAGAGAGAGTGGGGCTGGGGTGGGATATATCAGGAGGAGAGATGGGCTAGGGTAAGAAGTGGGCTCGGTTCTGGGCCAGAAAGATGGCCCAGGAAAAAGAAAAAAGAAGATAAATGAGAAATGGGCCAACCTCACAGTACCCACGGGTATCCCGAGGGTACCCGATACCCGCAGTTTTTAGGAAAACAATACCCGCACCCGACCCTCTTCCTTGATTTTGCGGGTATCGGGTACCCGATACCCGCGCGGGTATCAGGGCGGGTGAGGGTATACCCGATACCCGCAACCCGAATTTACACCCCTAGTTGTCTCTATGTTAGATCATTCTTCATGGGTTTTTTACGCTTCTGATGTCTGCAATTTAACAGTCTAGATTTGTGTTTATCATCGTATATTTTATTTGATTTTGCCCAAGTTCGTTGGTGTTTTGGCGCAGGAATTGCATGAAGTGTGGTTGGAAGCTCATGGATGAAGAAAGATGGAGGAAGACGTGAATTTGATTAAGATGACGTTGATTTGGAAGAAAATTAGAGATTGGGCTTGGATTAATTATATTCTGGATTTAATTATACCCAAAATTCATGTTTTAATTAACTTTGGGTTTTTGTTTTGATTAAGGTCGAAAAGCCCATTACATAGGGGTGATCGGCACTTTAGGGATTGAATCCCATATATATATATATATATATATATATATATATATATATATATATATATAGGGAATGGATCAAAAAAGAAAGCTAAATGTAGAGAGAATGAAGAATTAATCATGGACGTTTATTTCTTTGCATCCAACGGCCAATTAAATATATGATTGCTGCGTTTTTTAATAGGTAAAAGGATAGATATGTAAAACTCTATACTAAATTTTAGGTAACCGATATCTACTATAATTAAGCTAATTATATTCCTTTGAATTTGGGAAAGAGATCATGCATATCTATCATTATAATTTAACCGACAATGATGAATTGGTTAGGTATTAATTATTCTTTGTTCCAATTATTTTTATTTTTTTGATGAATTCTAATTTTCTTTTGTTTTATGGAAGATCTTAGTCTGATTTTTTTCACTCTTTGCGTCTTTCTTTTATTTATTTTTTTATTTCACATAATTATTAATTTGTGCATTTTTTTTTTCTTTCACCATAAAATTTTCAACACTAGTTCAAAAACAAGCAATTGCAAAAATATTGATTTTTGTTTTTATGGATGACATTTCATTAATTTTGTTTGTTTTTTAGATTAAATAATGGCCAATTGCGACATTATTTCAAATTTTGTAACATATTCAGTAGATTGTTCATATTATTCGCACAACTTGAAAGTTTATTCAGTTTAATATGTTAAATTATTCAGGTCAATTAAATGTTCATTCAGCAGAGTCTGTATTTCATATTTTGTAACATATTGAGTATACTTTTCACTTTATTCGCAAACATTGTAATATTATCTGAATAATTTGTTCAAATAATTTATTTGTTCAAATAATTTTAATATGTATTCACAAAGTAATATTATCTGAATAAATAATATAGAATTTTCACCTAATTTATATTTTTATTAATTCAGTAATTAATTATGAAGAATTTAAGTCTTAATCGCTTAAATAAAATTAGTAATTCATGTAGTATTTTTTTTCATTAGTACGTTTGTATATCAAGTGTTATTTCAAAACCTGTACATATTAATTTTTGTTCTTTGTGCGATAGCCAATAATTATATTGTATTTGAATATTATTCAAAATGTATCTAAATAAGAATTATATTTTTACGAATAAGGATATTAATTTTTTGAATAATTTTCTTTGTTCGATAAATATAATTTTATTGTAATTTAATATTGTTCAAAATGTACCCAAATAAAACTTATATTTTTGCGAATAAGGATACTAATTTGCTGAATAACGTAAATGTTACTCATAAATTGTGAATAAGGAATATATTTTGTTGAATTAAGTAGCATAATCCATGAATATATCGTATTCGAATATTGTTCAAGACGTACCGAATAAAAATCATATTTACGCGAATAAGAAAAATAGTTTGCTGAATAATTTTTATGATACTCATAAATTGTGAATAAGGTTGTTAAATAAAGTAGCATTATTAATGAATATATCATATTCGAATATTGTTCAAGACGTACCGAATAAAAATCATATTTATGCGAATAAGGAAAATAGTTTGTGGAATAATTTATATGATACTCATAATTAAATTGTGAATAAGAAAACTATTATATCGAATAAAGTAATATTACTCATGAATATAAAAATTCAATTAACATAAAATCAAACAAAACTAAAATATCTGAATCGTCACATCCAAAAGAAAAACAGATATTGTAGACACGATCCTTTCCTCACCGCCAAGCCTCTAGCTTCACCCTTCGAATATTCGAGCAGCAGGCTCGCTGAGACCTTCATCAGATAAGAACAATGTTGCATACTGGAGAATTCAATAATAGGTATTCAATACTCAAATAATGATGTATTAACCATTCATGAAGTAAAATCTATAACATACAATCGAAATCTCCAACGGAAGTAATTTATTGATCCGAAAACAAAAATGATAATTTCCAACACATACATTGAATATTCAACAAATAAATCAACGCATTTTTCTATGTTTTCCGACCAACTATAAAGAGCAAATAATAAAGATTAATTTGTTTCCCATGAATCTAAATGTTCCGACCGACACTGGATCGAGAAAGTTGAACAATAAACAATCAGAAAAGATGAATTTTTTTTGGAAGAATTGAATAAAAAACCATAATACCTGGAGAAGAATCATCGCCGATCTATCAAGAAGTAAGGTTTCTGGGTTTGAGGTGTGTTCGTTCTTGGAGAGAAATCGTCGCCGATCTATCAAGAAGTAGGGTTTGAGGTTTGTTCTTGCCTGGAGAGAAATCGTCGTCAATTTGGTAGGATTTTTGGAATGAGGTGTAGTCATGGTTGGTGGGGATGAATAAATCCTATTTTCATGGGAGTTAATTTCGGATGGTAAGTTTCATCCGAATAGATTTGTCAAAGTTGCCCTTATTCAATTTAAAAACTATTTTAATTATTAATTTATGGAATTAAAATAGTACAGCATCAAATCAATCTAACCGTCCAATTCCACTACTTGGGCGGTTATGATTAATTCCTTAATCTCTATATGTAAGGGGTTTCTTTATAGATCTCAACCCTATATATATATATATATATATATATATATATATATATATATATATATATATAGGGAAAAGTTCTATTGAGAAAGGTAAATATTTAAAGAAATGAGAAAGGTTGTCGTCCATTCGATCTGCTGGATTTGACGATCACGATTAATTCCATCCGTCTGCCTTATTTTACGTATTAAGGTTACTAGTGTCTTTCTTTAGTTTCTGTAACCGACGCTCTCCATATTTTACGGAATCAGTTTTTTTACTTTTGGCAGCGCATGGTTTAGTCATTAGTGACGTAAATGTATAATTTAATATTTTTTTAAGTTTCAAATAATAAAATAACTATAATTGATAATTTAACTAAGGTTTTTAGTAGCAGCCTAAGCTCATTTGACTGCAACGAACTATTCATAGCTTAATTTCAAAATTTATGTCGTGAATGGTTCAGATGAGTGCTGAACTTGCATAGTTGATTCTTGCAAAAATATGTTCATTAAAGTGCATCATTATGTTCAGTATATACAGGTTATAAATGAACCTATAGATTTTTCTTTGCAATCTATTTAGTTTGTCCTGGTCTCAGAAACATGTTCTGAACTTGCATGCTTATTATCCAGCTAGTTGGTTGCGTCATACCCAAACATAAGTTTTCTTTACTACAATATTTTCGTTGAACTTTTTACATTTTCTATTGAACTTAGGGGAGTTTTTGCCGAACATGTATCAAACAATAATAATAAAATACAAACGCAATCCATATTTTTGTAAACGGAATGTTTTTAAACATTGTATGCCTGTTTTTGTAGATTAAATATATTTATAATGGAATTTTTATTGTATATATGTCTATAACCTTTGTCATTGTAGACTTGCTGACATCCAAATGCGGATCATTAATCGAAATCCATATCAATAAATATCTAAAAAATTCTAAAAAACAACGCAGTGAACTCCACACAACATAAGAACATCTGAAACGAAAAACACTACTAATTCCCATGTTCAATACAAAGTTCATAACTTTATTAATTCATGTTCAAAGGAATGTATTAATGGGCTAAATAACAATGAAAATCTATAAAGTACAAAAAAAGACAAATAATCAATTGAAGATATGCCTACTGTGGCAATACATCATGAAAAACTGCTGACGACGTTCGATATGTAGCCTTTCGTAGTCCGCATTCACCTTGCCACCAACATCAGGTCCATCAGTAGCATCCTCTACGCTTTTACCTTCTTCCTCTGATGGGGCAGGTTTGCTCCTTTTCTTTGGACTCCTTAACAAATGATTAAATATTAGAACAGACCAAGCACTCAAAAAAAATGTAAAATCTACAGTTGCAAACTAAGTAAACATAATATTTAAATGTCATTATCTTTTTACCTCTTTCATTTGGTATTATTTTTACCACTACTAGATCTTGCTAGCATTGTTTTCTCTCCACCTATGAAAACAGTTAGGATGCAACACTTTAAATGTAAACAACTTGTAAGTTTTTGCTACGGTCCCTGTATACCTTAAACCTAGCCTGGAACCTTTTGCAAAGACAACCTAGTCCTTTTTCTCACAGGTTCAGACGAATACAACTCAACTGGTAATAAAATAAGTAGGTAAGCACATAAAAGAATGGCCTATTAATTAGTCTCAACAAACATTACTTGTTTGTTATGAATCTGCATGCTTTTTCTTTCGAACTTCTTATACTGCAGCTGTGAACATGGAAACAATATTCATTACATTTCATCTGAACATATTCACATTGGCAATAACAGTTCAACAAACCTGTGTACATGTTCATATTAAAGTCAATAACAGTTTAACACACTAGAAATCTAAGATTTAATACTGCATTATTCAGGAATTGTTTTGCAAAGTAACAGAGGAGTACAACGACACAAAATGAACAAGCCAATTGAGTTTAATAGCTAAATTTTAGTCACAATAACATTCAATTAAAATTGATGTTCATTAACAATGAACAATGAACATACTGTTATTGCAAAATTCATTAAGCTTCAATTGAGAAATGTCTATTTTTTATTCAAAGGAATATAATGTTCATACATTCCACATATATAACTGAAACTCTGGACAAACATATTGCTTTCAAAATTATTGAAGAATTCACCGAACAACTATCAAGATTGTTCACAATTATGCCCAGGGATGACGAAGACTTATAAAACCATATCAGAAAATCCTTATACTGTAGTAGCAAGTGAACACCATAAAAACTATTTAAAACCAGGAGACGATGTATATAAATATATATATATATAATTTTTATGAGTACCTTGAACGATTTTTTTTGAACTATGAACAACATCAATATCTGTCAACAAATACTATTATTTTGGGACGATGAACAACAATCAGTATAATATAACACCATTAGAAAATGAAGGTATCTATCGGCACAGTAGATCACAGACGAAGAACATTAGGAAGAATATTATCACCAATCCCGAACGAATACGACACAAATTTATCACATATTACACGAGTAACATTAAATTGGACAAGAATTGCACCTTCAAAATCTTCCCGAAGTCTGACGAATTAAGGAAACAGATTGCTCCCGTTGAACAAGTTCGGCGGCCCAAAAAAAAGTGAGCAGCAAAAATATGCCTCCAAAACCATTGAGTAAAATTCTTCAAAATCTTTTCGAATCATACTCTCTAAGGAAGGGGAGCAAATCCCGGGATTGGATTAATCTGAGTAATCTGTCGAATTTCAATTTTACGAGTATAACCTTTTTCGTATAAATAATTGAATGGAATCAATACTTGGTTGATGGTAAATAAGATTACAGAATGAAATCTGGACCATCCATTACCCATAAATCAATGGTATTGATTTAATCTTAATTCTAACTCTAAGGGTCTTTCTCTATAGAATTGGACCCTATATATATATATATATATATATATATATATATTTGCTTACACTACAAGAAATTGGGCGATTAGCGACGGAATTTTCCGTCGCTAATCGCAAAAAATCCGTCGCTATTTTCGATCACCGACGGATCAACGACGGCCGCCGTGTGTCGCTGTAAAAGTGATCGGTAAAAAAAATACCGATGGAATTTCGCATCCGTCGATAATTACCGACGGAAATACCGACGGACTGTCCGTAGGTAAGCACACGATGACGCCGGCGTCATCTGAAATCAATGACGGAAAATTCTGTCGGTATTAGCGACAGAATTCATTTCCGTCGCTATTTTTTTTACGAAAAATAATATTTTTTTTTTGTAATACTCCCTCCGTCCCAAACGAAATGTCATGTTTTCCTTTTTGGGCTGTCCCAAACGAAATGTCATGTTTCCTTTTTTGGCAATACACTCTCTCTGTATACTTAATATTTAAATAATTTCCATCAACCCACTTTATTTACTTTATACACATTTCTTAATCTCCGTGCCGAAAAGAAATAGGACATTTCGTTTGGGACGGAGGGAGTATCAATCTAACTTTATTCTCCACAAGTATTGTGGTATTTCTAATGTATTTTGAACTTAATTGCATACGTTAAGACGAACTTCCCAGTGGGTCACCCATCTTAATTGTGTTCTAATTCAAGCACGCTTAACCTTGAAGTTCTTTTCGAGTGGTCACCAGTACAGAACACGCACATTATTGATATAACTATCACCTATCAATTCATTTAAACTCTATTTTAATATACAATATCATTTATTCATAACCTTAGAATATGCTGAAGTCATATCTAAGACTTGTGGTGCCGACGAAAGAATGACGGTAAATATACGATTGAATTTAAAATAATAAAAAATATTAATATTATAGTTACTTAAAAATATATATATATATTATTGTTGAAAATAACAATAAATTTAAAATATTCTCAATAATTTAAAAATAAGAATAAATTAGAATATTAATTTAAAATAATAAAAAATATTTTAAAAAAATAAAAATAACAAAAAAAAATCAATAATATTTACCGACGGATTATTAATTAAAAAATAAAAAATAAAAAAATAAAAAAAATAAAAAATAATTAAAAATAAAAAATAAATAATATTTAACGACGGAATATTTTCCATCGCTAATAATTTCGTCGGTAAATTAAAAAAAAATTTAAAAAAAAAATTAAAAAAATAATAAATACTCCCTCCGTCCCATTGGGCTTGTCCCATTTGATTTCGGTAAGGTTATTAAGGAGATAATATTAAGTGTGTAGATAAAGTAGGAGAGAGAAAATGATAAAGTGATAAAGTAGGAGAGTTATTTATAGAAATGAGACAAGATGGTGGGACAAACAAAAAAGGAATACGGGACAAGATCAATGGGACGGAGGGAGTAATATTTAACGACGGATTATATTTCGTCGCTATTCCGTCGGTAAATAAAAAAATAATTAAAAAAAATTAAAAATAATGAATAATATTTAACGACAGATTATTTTCTGTCGCTAATAATTCTGTCGCTATTCCGTCGGTAAAATTTTGAAAACATCTTCGTCGGAATTCCGCCGTTGTTTCGTCGGTGATTACCAACGGATTATTTTCGATCTGTAATTCCATCGGTGTCCGATATATTTTTTTGTAGTGTTAGTAAAAGACAGCCGCATGCATTAGATTGGAGAAGTTAGGTTTATTTTTTATAATTCCTACACAGCCGCTAGTTAATAGAGGTTTTATTTTTTAAGTGCTACACGTTTTTTAATTCTTAAGATTTTAGTTTTAGTTTTTCAATTCTCTCTCTTGTTTTGACTTTGGAACTTGGCGGCTGGATCATCAAAATTGGAGCAGACGATTTCTTTCAATTTCTTTTGGTGGTGATTTAATTCAATTGCAATTTAATTATTGTTCTATGTTTGCTTTTATTTATTTGATTGTTGCTAGTTTAATTATGAGTAGCTAAATCTTTAATTCGGCGAGAATAATGAAGTATTGATTTAATAATATGTGAGACCTAATTGAGCATATAATTGATTCCTGTTGATTTCGATTTAATTCGGCGACAATTATGATTTTATTTAAGTCTGGCCAACTTAGGAAGTCAATCGGTTCCTGCAAATTCGTAATTGTTGGAATAGGGCTGATTAGTGATAAAGCTACCATGTTCGTAGTAGGAATAAATTGGTAGACGAGTTATTACTTGCATTCTTGGATAATTTATCTAAATTGGGTTCCTTCATCTTAATGCTATTAGAATATTAAATCTAGGTTTGGCGTCTCCAACTAGGTTATATTTTAATAAGGGAAATAGGCAGGTCTGGCGTCTCCAGCTGTCTATCGACACAGTAAGTAGGAATTGGGGTACGTCCGTTGCGTTCATGGTATCCTATAACTGGTTGGTTGATAGGGATTAATTTATCTTTGCGTTGATGATCAGAGTTATTAAATTAGTATGGATTTATTCCAGCCGAGTTACCTTTCTTTGATTAATTTCTATTTGCAATTTTTGTTGATTTATTTGCTTTCTTAGTTTATTAGTATTTTCTCTCTCAAAATTAAGGCGTGCTAGCTACACCAATTTAGATCTCCAGAAAATTGATTGCAATTACCCATTCTCTGTGGTTCGACCCTGCTTGCTACTAAACTATACTAATTCTTAGTTATTGCAGAAATTATTTGGTGGGATACGACGTCCACCAGCTTCTCTGTGTGTTTTTGTTGTGTTATTATGTTGTATTGGTCAGAAAGGCAAGTAGGCCCTGTAGTTGGGCAAGTATCTTGCAAAACGTAAAAATACTCTATGACTGATGATCGATTGTGTCTTTAATCTGGCTAATTATGTCTTTTTTTTAAGCCTTGCTATTTGTTATGAATGTGCATTTTTTGTTATTGCTCTGGTATGGTTGGAGGAAATGCATTAGCCTTCTTCCAGCAATGTAGGATTTCTTGTAGGTTGTCGCCTGATATAGGGCGTCCCATTTACACGAGAAATCAGTACTGAACATAGGAATCTTAATGTCGAGTTCGAGAAGAAGATGGACAGGTCCGTTGTGAATTAGAATTTGAATGTTGCTGGCAGCTCTGCTGCTGGCAAAATTTCGATACCTTTATGCAAATTTCGGACAAATGACCATGTTATGACAAAGATTCTTGTATTTTTTTATGTGTAACAAGTTTTTTCTATGACTTGCCCCATAATATTTCAATACATATATATTCAATAACATTTGTTGAATATATACAAATTGTTGTAAATCAAAACGATTTCTATATCAAATTTTTGTTAATTTATTTATACATTCAGTAGTGTTCTTTATTTCAATGTATATTCTTAATTTCTCTACTGAAGTGAAAGATTGGGCGAAAGAACTTACTCGGTTGAGGGGTTATCACTGATCAAATGGTGGAATATGCCAATGCTGTTGTTTTTACTTTTGGTTCTTATAGACTCGGTATAAGGAGCTTATATACATGATTGGACGTTTTCATCATTTACAGCATTTTAATGACTCCTGTTGAAAATGCTTGTAATTCTAAGACTATGTGTTTTATGTCATTCATACTTGAAACTATTAAAGAATTATGCAACATGTATTTAAGGTTTAAAATGAACTAATGTTTTATCAGCATATCATCATAGTGTAAGGCTGATTTTGTGCAACTTCTATTGTAGTAGTCTTCAGTGCGTGAAACTGATTATGTGCATCTTGTATTATAGTGATATTCAGTACGTATTATGCATTATTCATTAGACATTTGGAATAAGTGTGCAATGACTTACGATTATGCACAATTTGGAACATGGGCATATTATATGCAACTTCTATTGTAATCGTATTCAGTGCATAATTAAAACTGATTATGTGCATCTTGTATTATAGTCGTATTCAGTACGTATTAAATATTATTCATTAGGTGTGCAATGACTTACGATTATGCACAATTTGGAACATGATTAATTTGTTTATAATAATTTTATCATGTGTTCCACTTTTAAACTCGAACAAATAAATTTTGGAATATTGTAGTTGGTTTTGATGAATGTTAAAGGTTTGAAACTGAATATCGTATGAATTGCTACTGAACAACGTATTATTACATTGAGATCATAATAACTATGATGTTACTATTAAATTTGAATACACCTATTAAGAATCCATAATATTATTTAAAATTTTAAAGATCAATAATTAACTTAAAAAATGTTGTAAGTTATGTTGTGTGGTTAAAATAACATTATTTAAAATTTTAATTTTGTATCATATATGTAAAAAATACACTTCAACAAACATGGCAAATTATTGAATATTAACAGAGATATTTATGAATATACGTACGTACTAAAAATGACGAATAAGAATTTAAACAAAAACATTGACAAAATTTTTGACTTCTTTCATGTACATAACATGGCCTATATAGGTGTGTCAAATACAAGCGCATTTAAATCCTCAAGATTAAATTGAAATAAAAAATTGACTAATATAATCCAACATAATAAATGTCATGACAACAAAAAAGAGTGAGAAAGAGAGAATTATATACAAATTACCAAAATAAACGAAAAAAAGAGACAGGGAAAAAGAGAGAATTTGATTCTAATTAAATATACCATAAATAAAATAATGTCAAAGAAATTACATAAAAATTATAGTTACTACTGATAATTAGGTAATTACACATTTAATCTTTTCCTAAATAAATAATGATTAAAATCAGAAAATATTGTAGCCATATAATATATTAAATAATCAACGCCTACAATTCAATCTAAGATCTCACCATATTTGAAGTATGTCGTTAAAACCATTTATTATATATATATATATATATATGTGTGTGTGTGTGTGAAATATGAAGACATGATACAAAAACTTATTACAAATATTAAGTTGAAAAACTATGAGCAAGTCTCCAAGTTGGGTGAGGCTGGCCGAGAACATTTTTATTCAAAAGAAAAACAAATTAATAGTTATTGGTGAAGCAGCTGTCCCACAACAGGCGATGGATTAGAAATCTTGTCGGAAAATCGCAATAATTTGTCCACACACGCGTTCACATTCGCCAAATCAATAGTGATATCAATAAAATACTGGATTACTTACTTAATTATATTTAGAGATTTGAAAGATCAATCCCTAATGTCTGAGTAATACCTACTTAAATATATCAATCATACCAAGTACAAATCATAATACATATTTCCCTCTATATGTGCTTATTTTGAATAAAACCGACATGAAAAGAGACGGTAGACAACAAGATGAAATTCCAATTAGTGTTCCAGATTTCTCGATATGGGACGTCGGTTTTGATCAAATTTTATTTCACAATGATCCAACCAATCTCGAAGTAAAAAACCATAAAGGAAATAAAATTGCAGGTAAATTACAAGAGATGGAAGGCGCAAGAATCAGTGAGCGGTTGGATAAGAAAATAGTGCACAGAGAAATTGAGAGGCAAAGGAGAAAAGAAATGGCCGACCTTCACGCCTCTCTCCGTTCAGTCCTCCCTTCCAAGTGTATCAAGGTAAACCACAAAAAGAATACATTAATTTAATGTTATACAACCACTTCAAAAATTGATCTTCATGATTTTTTAAAATTTTCAAGGGCACGCGGTCGGCATCAGATCAAATTCATGAGGCTACAAAGTATATAAGGTATATGCAGAATAAAGTTAGACAGCTGGAAATGAAGAGGGAGTTCTAGCAAGGCTTTGCCTATTACAGTAAGGGTTCAGCGATGCACGGCCGGCGTCGAGGTGTTGATCTTGGCGGAAGGGCGAAGCCTTCACCTATCGAGAATCCTGGAGCTGCTGCTCGATGAAGGCCTCAATGTTGTCCACTGTAATTGCACCAAATTTGATGGAAGGTTGCATTGCACCATCCAATCTGAGGTACGCGTATGTTATAATTAAATAAATCCTAGCTATTTCCAATTAATAATATATATATTCATTTCATTTTTAGGATGTAACTAGTCCGAGTATCGATCTCCAGATGCTGCAAGTAAAGCTGACGAGTAATATTGACAAATTTAGTGATCAAGTATGATGCAAGATTCTTGCATCATTTTTATGAGCTGTTGAAAGAGTTATTCGAGTAAGTTTGCATAAGTGGGATCAGCATTGATTTGGCATTGTTTTTCTTGCTCATGGAGACGATAGTGGTTTGATCTGTTCATTTGTTATTGATTAACAAATCATGTCATACATTAGGGTTACCTATTTTGTTATGGGATCATCAATGCATACTGGTGTTCTGGGCCTTAAACTTTGATCTAGAAATTAACTTGTTAGGCTTTAAAAGTTAAAGATTTATTTTTCTTTACCCTAATGTTATTCATATATAGTAACAATCGAAAATTAATACTTATGTCGTCAGTTGTGGGAGGGGGAGCAATGTGGGTTTCACCTAATTAATAAGTCCTCTTTCATTTACTTAACTTTACCATATATCTTGGACTGTCACTGTTAGTTTAAGTGAAATTTATGCCCATTAATTCAATTGGGAAAAAATATCTTATATATGTTTAAATCAAATATGGGTTGACAATAGCCATGTCATTGCTTGCTGGTTACACATTGAATGGACACAACGAAGAGGCAGAGCTTAATGCTAATTAACTAAGATCCCCTTGTACTCTACTCATGTTAAATGAATAAATTTTTATTTGGCCTTTCAAATAGAGAAAAAAAAACGTTATTGAATATTAAGTACATGCAGCAGTTCACTCAAATAATTAGTTGTATTAATTAATGGCTCTTTCCATGATCTATAGAACATCTCATAGAGAAGGAAATAAGCATATCTCGAAGCGAACACCGAGGATCCCACTCTTCATTTATTTTTTTATCTCGATCAAAACAGACATAATATTGAAATTTCCACTTATCATGCAAATTTGTTTTAAGGAAACTTTGTCAAGACTGTCGTGCCAAATCCAATTCAAAATATAGCTCTGCCCATTCTAGTCAATAATCTATAGATCTATCTAGGGAAATTCTCGATTTTAAATTTATATCCTTGCCCAAAAATCAACACGATGCCATGCTACAGTGAAGCTTTCGGCTGAAAAGTTTCTCTCTCCCGTTGAGGGAGTGCGCGCAGCCCACGGGCTTGACTTTAACGTCCTCCGTCTCCCCTTTGCCGGTGACCGGGCCGTCCCCTCCGCCACCCGGCGTTCGGCCACTCCATTAGCTTGCTCCGAACAAGAGCTGAGCGCCGCCGGAACACTCACGGCTGGTCTGGTTCGGCCGTCCGCCACCGCCACCTGACGTTCGGCACCTCAGCGGCAGCCGCCATAGCTTGCTCCGACTGAGAGCTGCGGGCTGCTGCTCCATCACGACTGGTCTGGTGCGAGGAAAAGAGGCCGCAGCGGCAGACCAGGGGATCGAGATCTGCGGACCAGGTTGAGCGCTGCACACTCCGCTGCTCCTAGCGCAGCGTCTTCACGCCTCCAGCCGTGGACTCGCCGACCGAAGCACCGCTGCACCGAAGCAACAGCGGCGGAAATCAGTCGTCCTCCGGAACGGATGATGCGGTTCTCGTCCTCTTTCTCCGATCGAAAACCCTTGTAAGCTTCATTTTCACCTCTTTCTCTTTAATCTCTAGTAGATAGGTGCGTTCAGTTCGATTTGCTTCTTCTTTTCTTCGTTGGTTGTTTTGCTTGAATCGGTTGATCTTGTTCCCTTTCGGATATATCGTATTTTTGCTATTTTTCTTTTTCGTGTTTGTAATTTTATATGGTCCAAGAAGGAATTTCTTTCGATGTCATGAGTAACCCGCCTGCTTTCATGACTTCCGATTTTCCCCCCATCTCCAACAACTTTGTAAGACAAATGCCTGCTTCCTCCGATAAGAACCACACTCGGCCCTCGGATGTTCCCTCAAGTTCCTATCTCAAACCCGATTCTGAGAACGACAAGAGTCATTCCGAGGCTCTTGTCAAATCGACGCTGCATGGAATATCTAGCCCTAGCACTGAGGCGAAAAGGAACAAACTCTCTTTTGCGCGTACGGTCCAGCGATCACTTCCCAAACCAGCAGATGTTTTTGCCCAGGACTACAACGCTCTTCACCCCGTAAACATTGGCAACAAATCTATTCTTCGGATTCCTGAATCCCTGTATCAAAGTAAACTCAAGGAGTTTGAGTTCGCTGTTCACGCCAGGCTTTTGCTGAATAAGGGAGACGCCCCCAGATTTTCTTCTGACATTAAACAAGAACTCATGGCTTTATGGAAAACCTCGGATGAGATCCGTGTGGTGCCACTTGGAAAAGGCTTTTTTTCGATAATTTTCGCGAATGAATATGAGCTTGCTACGGCAAAATATAGGGCTACTTGGAAATTGAGCAAAGGTATTATTCGAATCAGGGAATGGGTTCCGGATTTTGACCCATACAAAGAATCATCTGCTCTCTCCCAAGTCTGGCTGAGAATCTATTATCTTCCTCACGAATACTGGCATCCGGAAGTGATAATCGGCATCGCCAGATATGTCGGTCTTCCTATTAAACTTGATGGTTTTGCGTTTTCTGGGCAAGTTGGTCACTTTGCTCGTGTTCTTGTCGACATGGATGTCTCTAAGCCTATTCCCGAAACTCTCACAGTGGATAAGGGAACGCGGTCGTTCGAGGTTGAATTCGAATATGAAAATTTGCCGCATTTTTGTGGCTTTTGCAATCTTGCAGGTCATAACATTGCTCAATGCCGCCGCAAGAAACAGCAGGACAACAACACGGACATCACGAATCCTACAAGCTCGGATCAACCTTCTCACAAAACCATTCACAAAAAAACTATGGGGAAAGAATGGCAGAAAAATAAAGAGATTCCGATCGGTAATTCTTTCGAGGCTTTACCTCAAGAGCCTTCCGGAGATGAGGACTTCAACCAGGAGCCTCTTATTGAGAAGGAGAGGACTTCCATTATCAGCGCTTCGGAACATATTAATCACACTCCCCCTGAGGAGTTTCGTCAGACAGATGGGGCACAGAATTTGCCCCAGCGTAAAGAAGGTTTGTCCGGACCTGATTTGCTTACAGCTGCGTGCAGACCCGTTCCTGATTCGAACACCGTACCACTGATAATACCCGAAGATGCAAGTAATAACAAGAGCACTGAGACGGATACTTTTGCTGATAAGGAGGTGGCCTTAGGAAACATGATGAAAGTGCAGATTTTAGAAACAACATTAACTCAAAATCAAAAGGCTGATAGTGCTGGTGAAAGGCAAGAACAGGAGACAAACTGTAAAACAGTTGGTGCCATTAGTCGTACTACAAACGAGATGATTGAAGCCGTACCAATCAAACGAGGGCGGGGTAGGCCGCCTAAGCAAACTGTCGAACAGTTGGTGCGCACAGCAACTCCGACTTTAAAAGATCGTCTAAGACACAATCAGGCCGCTACTATTGGGGATCAGGTTGGACAACTTCAGGGGACCACGACGGAGTTTAACTCTTTGGTTAAGGAAGCGGTGGATAAAGGAGTACAAATTTCAGAGTTCCTTATCTCTCAAACCTCTTCTGCTGCTGGGAAAAGTATGGACACAGCTTCTTCACGGAAATGGGGTGATATGGTGGATGATGATTATGATCCTCAGGAGGAGGAAGATAATATCCACCTTTCTCAATGAATATTCTCGCTTGGAATATTCGTGGTATGACGGACACGGCACGTAACTTGCTTCACAATTACTGTCATGTTCATCATCCTATTATTCTAGGCATTATTGAACCTAAGACTAACTTTCTTCATATTTCGACCTCATTCTGGAACTCTATCAATTTGACTCCTTTCCATCAAAATGATCGCGCCCCTCATGCTTCCAACATCTGGATTTTCATCGCAAACGGGGTTACCTGCTCGTTGATTTTGTCCACAGAACAGATGGTCATTTTTGACATCATGTTTTCTATCTATTCTTTTAGAGTGGCTATTGTTCACGGAAGTTGTAATTATATCACTCGCAGGATTCTTTGGGATGATATCTCTTCTTGTATGGTCCCTCAAATGGTGATTCTTGGGGACTTTAATGCTGTGCTTGGAGCTCATGAGCGGCGTGGACGCAGGTTTCCCAGCCGTGCTTCCTGTAGAGATTTTCAAGCTTTCATTGATCGTCATACTCTCATTCAAGCTCCCACCTCTGGGCCTTTTTTTACTTGGACGGACAGGCGAAAATTTCCTATGACCACTGAGTCTGTCCTGGACCGCACTCTTTTCTCAGAGGATTTTGCTACGCAATGGCATTCTACTGAGAGTCGGGTTTTGCCTCGTCTTGGCTCTGACCATGCTCCTATTTTGTTTAAATGTTCCACTCCTCCTAATTCCTATGGCGCCCGTCCTTTTCGTTTCCTGAACATGTGGAGTTCTCACTCTGATTTTATTCCAATGGTTCAGCGTTCTTGGGCTACTGTTGTTGACACGAACTGCCCCATGGTGCGTATGATGCACAAGTTGAAACGTTTGAGGAAAGAGCTCAAAATTTGGAATAAATTCACTTTTGGGAACTTCAACACTTCGCTTGAAGAGCTCTATAATAAGCTCTCTTCTCTTCAGGCACATATCGATAATGTTGGCTACTCTGACGCGCTCTTTGATCAAGAAGTTGAGCTTGAAGCCTCTATCTCGGTCATGCTCTCTCGGCAAGAGGACCTACATCGCCAGAAAAGTAGAATTCGATGGCTCCAGGATGGCGATCGAAATACAAAGTTTTATCATAACATGTTGAGAATGAAGCGCGCTAGCCATACTATCAAGCATCTTGAGATTAACGACGTCCTGGTTGAAGATCATAACACTTTGGCGTCTCATGTGGAAAACTTTTATAAAGCTCTTTTTGCGGCGGATATCAATCCTGGGGGCGATCTTTCGTGGATTACTAATTATATCACCAGTAGCCTCACTTTGGATCATAAATCGGCTTTGGTTACTTGTCCGACTGCGACGGAGATCAAAGCGGTGGTCTTTGCTATGGACAAAGATAGCGCTCCCGGCCCGGATGGCTTTGGAGGTACTTTCTATCGTTCCGCTTAGGATATTATTGAGCATGATTTCACTTCCGCCATCACAAGATTCTTCACTCATCATTATCTCCCTTCGGGTCTCAATTCCAATACTCTGAGCCTTCTTCCCAAGAAAGTTAATGCCAAGGTTATCTCTGACTATCGGCCCATCGTTCTTGGCAATTTCTTTTTCAAAGTTATTGCCAAGATTCTGGCGATCCGACTGAATGCTGCTGCTGCCACCATCGTCTCCAGCAACCAATTTGGCTTTATTTTGGGACGTTCTATTCATGAGTGCATCACTCTTGCCTTTGAAGGGGCGAACTGCATGGAGAGATCTTTACACGGCAAAAACATGGCTCTTAAAGTCGACATTCATAAGGCCTTTGATACGCTTAGATGGGATTTTCTTCTGTTCGTGCTTCAACAGTTTGGCTTCCCAAATATTTTCTGCTCTTGGATCAAAACTATTCTTAGCTCGGCTCGCATCTCTATTCGGTTCAATGGTGCTCTCTATGGCTATTTCGAATGCAGTCGGGGAGTAAGACAAGGAGATCCTTTGTCTCCCATTCTTTTTGCCTTGGCGGAAGATGTTCTTAGCCGTATTTTTCTGGACGCTGGTAATCGGGGTTTAATCGCCGGCATGCGTTTCTCGAGATCTTTGAGTTTCCCTTCTCATCTGCTTTACGCTGACGATGTGCTCCTGTTCTGTCAGGCCACCAAGCGTAATTGCATTATGATTGACTCGATTATTCAGCTCTATTC
This sequence comes from Salvia miltiorrhiza, assembly GCF_028751815.1. Lineage (NCBI taxonomy): Eukaryota > Viridiplantae > Streptophyta > Magnoliopsida > Lamiales > Lamiaceae > Salvia > Salvia miltiorrhiza. The sequence goes on from NW_026651513.1 coordinate 389,151, forward strand.
CACGGTCTCTGGTCAATATTGCAACAAGAATAAGTCTACTCTTTACTTCGGGAAAGGGGTGTCGCCTGGGCGACGTTCTAGGCTCCAACGGATTTTGGACTTCAACATTGGCTCCATGCCTTTCACATACTTGGGAGTGCCTATTTTCTCGGGTCGTGCTTCTTCCGCTAAACTTCGACCTATCTTTGATCGTATTCTTGCACATTTCCCTAGGTGGCAAGGTAGTCAACTCTCTATGGCGGGCAGGCTCTGCTTAGTTTCTTCTGTTATCAACAGTGCTGCGGTACATAGTATGCTTGTTTATAAATGGCCGGTGAAACTTCTGCATGATCTTGACAGAGCTTGTAGATCGTTCATCTGGACTGGGAGTACTATGAAGAAACCTTCTTTTTCTGTGAGTTGGATCAGAGCTCGCGCTCTGAAGGAACAGGGCGGCATTGGAGTCAAATCTTTCTCTGACATCAATAATAGTTTCATGTTTCGGCTAGGTTGGTATATTCTGAACATGAACAGCTTCGGTTATCGGCTGCTTCGTCAGAAATATCTCACTCAGACCATGGATTGGGCTTCCCAATGGGCGAGTTCGTCGATTTGGACTGGTGTTAGAAAGACAATTCGGGAGATTGTTTCGGATACCTTCTGCACGATTGGGAATGGTGATACGATTTATTTTTGGAGAGATAATTGGCTCGGGTATCGGCTGATCGACAGACTTCATATTCCGGAGTTCATGACACCCTATTTTTCTCAGAAGATTTCAGACTTCTACTTTAATAATAAGTGGCACCTCACTTATAGTTTTATTCAGTCTTTCCCGCGCATTGCTCTCGACATCATATCTACCCCCATTCCTGGATTGGCGGACGACAGATCCTGGATTCACTCGGGTTTCGGGAACATTACTGCTGCTTCGGCCTTTGCTCACATACGACCTCAGTTCCCTAAGGTCGACTGGGGATCCTGGATTTGGGCCCCTTTTATCCCCGCTCGACGATCTCTCTTTGTCTGGCGCACTATTGTTGGCAAGCTCCCTACCTTTGATATGAATCGCCTTCTTGGTTTTCAGGGGCCTAACCGCTGCCCTTTATGCTCGGCAGCAGAAGAGACGATGGATCACGTTCTGTTGAACTGCTCCTTCTCGGCTTCTATTTGGGCGGATGTCTTTCGTTGGTTTTTGATTGAGCAAACTTTGCCGTTGGATGTGGGCAGCATGATTCGCTTCTCTATCCACCAGAAAAACAGCAAACAAGTTGGCAATTTGTGGAAAGTTGGGGTGGTCTCTCTCCTTTGGAGTCTCTGGTCTCACCGCAACAACATCATACACAACAATTTAACACCTTCGCGCCACCTCATTCTCAAGCAGGTCAGGGTTTTTCTTTGTGAAGATGCCAACAATTTCGTCCTTGGCACTATGGCCAACTCGGTTACTGATCTTCTCATTCTTAAGAATCTTTCCATCGCTGGACAACCCAGGAAGCCTTTCTCCTTTATTTACGTTGCTTGGCACTTTCCCCCGCCGTCTTGGATTAAAGTTAATACTGATGGCTCGGTACGGGAAGGGAGGATTCATGCGGGGGGCGTCTTTAGGAATGCCTTCAACGACGTTCTTGGTTGTTATCATTTTTCAGGCGGCCATGGGGTTGCGTTCGAAGCAGAGCTTTTAGCTATTATTATTGCGATTGAATCTGCACATCGCGCAAATTGGGAAAGAGTTTGGTTTGAGTCGGATTCTTCTTACGTGGTTCAGCTTCTTCAGTCGCTATCTGAGACAGTTCCTTGGAGATTCAAGCCTCGGTGGCAGCTTGCTCTCTCCAAACTCCATACTTTCACGTGGCGCATTTCTCACATTTTTCGCGAAGGCAACAGATCGGCGGATTTTTTGGCTTCTCAAGCTTCGGAGGAGGGTTTTTGGCCTAATGCCATTGCTGGTCTTAATGATTTTGTCAAGGAGGATGTTTCTATTCCCTATTTTACTCGTTTCGCTTAATTTTTTGGTTTTTTTTTCTCTTGGTTCTGGATCGGTTGTGAGCCGGGAGGCCTAAGGGTAATGGTTCGGCCGGAATCCTTGAGACCTCCTAACTCAGCTCTGTCAACCTTGGTCCTTGACGAGTACTCTTTTTCCTCAGCTGTTACGAGGTTTTAACGAGGCTCGGCCCTTAGTCTGCAGCTTTGTGCTTTCAAGGGTTTTTCGTTCTCCGTTGTAAAGTTTCTTTTCTTTTAATAAAATCTTATTTCAGCTATCTAGGGAAATTCTCATATACATTCGGATTCGGAGCGGAAGGTCATGTCCGGCTCAGCTCGCCTGGTTTGGTACCGGTTTACTTCTTTTTTTCACTCTGACCCCACCCTTCTCGGCCATCTGAAAAGTACTCCCTCCGTCCCGCTTCAAATGACCCTATTTCTATTTTGGGTGGTCCCACTTCAAATGACCTAACCTAAATTTAGAAGTATTTAACACTACTTTTTGGATGGTACTACCACCACTTTACACCTTAATTTATCACACATTCCTTAATCTTCGTGCCGAAAAATTTAGGGCTATTTGAAGACGGACGGAGGGAGTATCATTTTGATTTAAAAGTGTTATTTGTAATGTATTATTCCACCGGTCCCATGAAAACATGCATAGTATGAGACGGCACAAGTTTGAATAAATCTTATAAAGTTTAGTGTGAGTGGAGAAATGATCTCACATTGATTGTGATGTTTAGTAGGAGAATTATTATTATAAATGGACTTGCATGTTTTTATGGGACGAACGAAAAATGAAAACTATGCATGTTTATATGGGATAGAGGGAGTATTTATTTTTATACAAATTATCATTTAATTTTATAATTTTATGTTATTAAAAATATCATTTGCATATATTAATAGTATAATTTTATGTTATTAAAAGTGTCATTGGTAATGTATCATTTATTTTAGGGTTAAGTATCAATTTAGCCCCTAACGTAGAGGCCCTTGTAGCCAATACAACCCTATGCGCAGGGGTGTCTCAACTAAACCCCTAAGGTCCATGTTTTGCGTCAAGTAAACCCCTCCGTCTAACGGAGAGTTAACTCCGTTAACTATTTTAATTTTTTATTTTTTTTTCTTTTATTGGTGGTGGGACCCACACCATCTTCTTCACCAAGCTCGCCGGAAACACGCCGGAATTCACCCCTTCCCCGAAACTCCGGCGTCGCAGCGGCGACAAGCCGCGGCCGCCTATCTCACCAAAGTGGTTGACACCATTCCAAATCAAGATTTTATGAAGAAAAATATTATGAGGGATGGCCGCCGCCTCCGATCAAACCAGCACACAGCGGCGATTAGGCCCCACACCCTCCGCCGTGCCGTGCGCTGCCGCCGGACCCTGCGTCCCTCACCGCCACCAGCCTGACTTCGCTTGAAACTCCAACAAGAAGCGGCGAGAAAGACCGACTGGATCTGGAAGACCGGCCGATAGGAAGACTGGATCTGGAAGAGCGGATGGATCTGGAGGGAGACCGGCCGACTGGATCTGGAGGGCCGAAGGCGGCATAAGGAGGAAGGGGAGGATCCGGCGGAGGGAGCGACGGCGGCCTCGGCCTTTGAGGTCGACCGGTGGTCCAGAGATGGTGAGATCGACGGCGGTGGTAGCCAATGGCTGCTGCTGTTCGTCTGTCAAGGAGAGGGGCGGAGGCGATGAGTTGGAGAGTCAGACGAGGGAGGCGGCGATGGGTACGGTCCGGCTGACCGTAGCTGTCAGCTGAAGGAGGGAGGCGGTGGCTCCGGCGGCTAGGTAGCCGGAAATCGAAGAGGAGAAAGAGAAGCTAGGGAATTTTGGGGGTTTTCGTGTTTTTGAAGGGGAAAAGGAAGAGCGAGAAGAGGGAGTGGTCGTGGTGGCCGTATCAACGGCGAGAAGAAGGTGGTGGTGGCAGCTGGTGGTGAGGGCCCCACGCAATAAAAAAAAGAAAAAATAAATAAAAGACAGACGGAGTTAACTCTCCGTTAGACGGAGGGGTTTACTTGACGCAAAACATGGACTATAGGGGTTTAGTTGAGACACCTCTGCGCATAGGGTTGTATTGGCTACAAGGGCCTCTACGCTAGGGGCTAAATTGATACTTAACCCTTTATTTTAATATAAAGTATCATTTGCTTTTATAAGAAAATAGAGTTCAAAATTTTTGTAGGCCACTAACTTAGGGCGCTTTGCAAAATTAGACCACATTTTATTGGGCTTGCAAATTTGGGCCATTTATTATTAATTTCGGCGTAAATGAGCCATATTTGGGCCCGATCGGGCTATTTCGGCGTAACTGAGCCACATTATTAATTTGCTTTTATAATTAGTTATGCCGAAATTAATAATAAATGGCTCAAATTTGCAAGCTCGAAAAAATGTGACCTAATTTTGCAAAGCGTCCTAAGTTAGTGACTTACAAAAAATTTGAACTCTAAGAAAATATAAGTTTATGTTATTAAAAGTGTCATTGGTAATTTTATGTAATGCATCTACCGTAGATCTTGATGATCGAATGGTTCAAAATAGTTGTTCTTATTGTGGTTCTTATTTGAACATCTCCTTATAAAGAAGATCAAGAATGAACAAATGTGGTGAAAAATAAAAAAAAAAATACTGAGAAGGTGACAACAATGTATTTTTTTATAAATTAATAAATTCACTCATAAATTCAACTCATCCAAAACAAATAGAATATTCGCTCCCTCAAGAATTCGATTCCAAATACTGCATTCATCCATCAAGATGATGCATTTATTGTATATAATTATGATAAAAAGGTTTAGAGTATTTCTCCATTCTCATTTTATTGAAGGATTTAATTAATGCAGATAAAATGAGATTTACATCTTTAATGAGAATTAAGAATTAATAATCACCCATGATCCATTTAATCCACTAGTTACAATTAAAATTTGAATCCCTAGTTTTTACATATTTTAATTACGCAATAATCTCACATAATTAAATCTTATCCATACAACTATTTATCTTATGCATGCATGTATAATGTATTCCTGCATGCGACCTTATGCACGGAAATGACTAATTAACGCAAATATAATTAGGTATTACAAATTACTCCTAATTTTAATTTAAAGATCAATTGTGTCCGTCTAGTTTAATTAATAATTGAATTTGGTTGCATTTGTTACAGTTTTAGGTTTATTTTCTCCCACCTTTCCCATTTTTTTATATAAATTAATAATTAAATAAATAAATTTAAACATCGCGCTGCGATTGACTCAAATCCAAGACCTATAACCTTAGACATTAACCACTCTATTATTAAGTCAATACGCGTATCATTTTTCTCTCGAGTATAAAATAAATAAATTTACACCATTAATTTAGCCATAATCTAACGGTTGAGATTTAATCATAGAGAAATCGTATGTAGATATATATGAATTCTATGAAAAATACGTATAAATTCTCCGTATAAATATCAAAATTGTGAAAATTAAAATTTTCGTTATTTATAAGATTCGAACATAAAATTCATCCCATAAAATTATGAATTAATCGTAGATTTTGATGAATCTAAATATTAAAAACTGTTCATATATTATATTTTCCTCTCTCTATATATTGTTTTAGTAGTTAAATCCTCAAATTTGTGGAGGCTACTCTGCTAAAAAATGATCTGGATCAAATCTTGCTAGAAAGGCGATGAATTATCCTTTATAATAAATTTCTGTAGCTATGATAAGGAATAAGGGATGCAATCTTTTTCTACCTTTAAGTCTGTCTTCTTCTTTCTCTCATTTCACCATTTTTTTCTTGCTTCTTTTCATTTTAATAAGGAATGGTATTATCGCGCCGTATTGATGTGATAATATTATTCATTCTTAAACTAAAATAGCGGAAGAAGAAATGGTTATCTTGTTTTTATCTTTTCTAAAAAAAAAGAAATAAGAGATTATTTTATCCCTCATTTTATCTTGTTTTTATCTTGTTTTTATCTTGTTTTTATCTTGTTTTTAAAAGAACATATTATTTTATCCCTCATTTTTTCATGAAAATTTACAACTAATTAATTAAAGGGAATATGCATATACTCTCTCAATCCCCCAATTTCATACACCTTTGTCATTTTTTTGTCCCCAATTTCTTACCCCTTTCTATTTTTAGTAAAATAATTTCACACAATCCCATAAAAAGTTGGAATATTTACTCCACTTTAATCAATTTAACATCCACGTCACAACGTGTCATTATTAAAGGAGCATTCAATTGAAGGACTGAGAGAGAAAATATTCCACCACTCCTACAAAATAGTCATAATTTTTCTTTTTGGAGTGTCTACAAAAAATAGTCTTATTCTATTTATGGATACTACCCCACAATAGATTACCTTCTATAGATTACCTATCTAGCTACCACATGTGAACCCTATCTCCATTCACAATACAATTAATTATCATTATTAACACTACCTTTATGGTGAGATCTTTTTTCCACTCATAACATACTTAATCATTTTTTTTTTGAGAGAAGGAAGGGTCTTTCATTCATAATCTCGATGTACAATCTCCTGGAGCCAGCTCGGAAAATCTGATCTCCAGACCATTACATCAGAATGCCAAGTGGCAAAGTTTGCCAAACAATGAGCGGCTCGATTGGCCTCTCTACGAGCATGACAAAAGTCTAAAACAAGATAATCTTTAGCATACAAAAACTCTTCATAAAGCTCGTCGCAGAGGGAGTCCGAGCCGTTGTGTTGATCATGGACAACATGAACCGCAAGCAAGGAGTCCGAGTACACTACCACCGGTCCGAGATTTTGCTCCATGCAGTAGCCGATACCCAGGAGAAGAGCGTGCAGTTCGCCCATCAGCGTGGTCTCCGTCCTCCCAATACGGCGCGCCACAGCCGCAAGCACTTTTCCAGCATGGTCACGAACAATAAAACCCACTCCAACAATGGCTCATCCTTCATGAATCGAAACATCAACATCCAGCCGAAGGATTCCTCTAGGAGGGGGTTTCCAGCGATGTTCTCCCTCTCTCGGCAGAAGTTGGCTTTGAGCATGTACTCGGGCCTTGGCTTCTTGGAAAGCTTTCAAAAAATTAGCACTCTCAAAAAGTGCTTCCTCCCAGTTGCATTGTTTCCCATTATGTTTCAGATCACAAAGATTGCGCCAGACCATCCAAAGCCATATTCCTTAAGGATTAAGCACAATAAATCCTCAACTTGGAGATGGAGCTTTGGCTTAAGAGAGGGCCACCACTTCGAGAGTTTCCAAAAAGATTTTACAACATCGCACGCAAAGAGACAATGAACGGTGGTCCCCCACTCCCGTTGACACCAGTGACAGATACCGGTTGTGGGAATATGATGTCGGCGAAGATTATCCTCAGTGGCTAAAAGGTTAAGAGAAGCTCTCCAGATAAAAATTCTGACCTTTGGTGGTATATTAGAGCTCCAAACTGAATTCCACCACCCTTTCCGGTCCGACGTCGTAGCTTCATGGGTGTGGTAGAAGCCAACTGCACATAAGTAGCCCGACTTCACCGAATAGCTTCCTTTCTCGTCAAAGATCCAGTATCGTCCATCATCTTTTTCTGAATTACTGATTTGAATGGTAAGAATATTAGCAACCTCATAAGGGAGAAAGAACTCAGCCAGCTTCTCATCATTCCAGTTACCACACGGTCTCATAAGATCAGCTACCTTCAAGTTTTCTTTGCAAGGGGGGATGCGGGCAGCGATGCCAGTCCCGCCTCCCGGGATCCACGGATCAAGGAACGCCCTTGTCGATTTGCAGTTGCCAATCTTCCACCGTAAGCCTTTAAAAAGAAGTTCCCGGCCCCAGATGATAGATCTCCAAGCGTATGAGGCGTTTGCCGTAATCTTTGCATCCATGATATCACAACCTTTATAGTATCATCCCTTGAGCACCCTAGCAACCAGAGAGTTGGGAAATTTTATCAGCCGCCATAATTGTTTTGCGAGGAGTGCCTTGTTGAAGGCTGCCACCTTACGGAACCCCATCCCGCCTTTTGACTTTTGAGAGCAAAGAATATCCCACTTGGCCCAATGCATGTGTTTGCCCTGTACAGTTTCTCCCCACCAGAAGTTTGCACAAGCACGCTCGATATCCTTGCATATAGCATCCGGAATTTTGAAGCAGCTCATGGTATAAGTTGGGATGGCCTGAATGACGAATTTGATGAGAGTCTCTTTGCCTCCGACTGAGAATTGTTTGTTATTCCACTTGCTCAGCTTTTTGCACACCCGCTCCCTTAAGTAATCGAATTGAATCCGCTTTTGTCGAACCACAAAAGTCGGGAGTCCCACGTAAACTGCGAATCCTTGAGTCTCACGGAAGCCCAGAATGCTCCCTGCCGTATCCATATCCGCTGGAGAGGTGCATGGGCTAAAGGTGATGGCTGATTTCTCAAGGTTAAGCAGCTGTCTGGATGCCGTAGAGTAAAGCTCCAGCGCTTCCTTAATAGCAGCGACTCCCTCGGCTTTAACCTTGAAGAACTGAAGACTGTCATCTGCGAAGAAGAGGTGCGACACAACCGGGTTGGATTTCACGACACGAAGGCCGTCAAAGAGCCTCTGAGACTCGTAGCTGTTGAGAATGGATGAAAGACCCTGGGCGCAAATGACAAATAAGAATGGTGACAGAGGGCAGCCTTGTCGAATGCCACGAGTTGGGATGACCTGCCCATAGACCTTACTGTTAATGACAAAGGAGAAATCCACAGTGGTGACACAGTCCATTAACAGCCTAACCCACTGACTAGGGAAACCGAGAGTGGTAAGCATGGCCTTTAGAAAGTCCCATTCGACGCGGTCGTATGCCTTGCTCATATCAAGTTTGGCTGCTGCGAATCCGTGTTTGCCGACCTTTTGATTTCTGAGCTAGTTCATGCATTCATATCTGACTAAGATGTTGTCGGATATCATCCTCCCCTGAACGAAGGCACTTTGTGATTCATCGATGACGCTGCCCAGAACTTTGCGCAATCTGTTTGTAAGGGCCTTTGCCACAATCTTATATATAGTGTTGCAAAGGCTTATTGGCCGGAAGTCTTTCACCAGTTTCGGAGCTTTGATCTTTGGGATAAGGACGATCAAAGCTTTGTTCCACTCCTTCACTGATCCTGTTCCATTCAAAATCTGGAGCACATCCTTTGTCACCTCCCCGCCGATTTCTCCCCAATATTTTTGGAAAAAAATCGGTGGAAATCCATCCGGCCCGGGGGCCTTGTGTGGATTCATTTGAAAGACAGCCCTTCAGACCTCAGCTTTGGAGAATGGCTCAGCCAAAAAACGAATATCTTCATCACTGAACCTATTTGTCACCCTCTGACTGATGATGTCGATATCTGAATCATTGGGATTAGAAGAGCTGAAAAGATCATGGAAGTAATTCTGAATGATACCTGCCATATCTCTTGCATCTTTTTTTAGGATACCAAAAGGATCCAGGAGCCCCTTGATCGTATTCTTTCTTTTCCGCTCGGAAGCAAAGCCGTGAAAATATTTTGTATTCCTGTCTCCCAAACCCAGCCAATTGGCTCTAGAGCATTGTTTCCAGTGCGTCTCCTCGGCGTCAATAAGGCGCTCAATCCTAGTGTTGATCTCTCGCAGCTCAGTGTTAGAACCTCTGTTAGTACAGCGGTTGAGAAGTTGGGCCCGTTTCTTCCTCAGTTCTTCAAGTTTCAAAGTAGGGTTGTTGAACTCGGACCTCTTCCACTTGTCGAGGTACCTTTGACACTGTAAAAGTCGTTCTTGGATCGAAGAGCCTCCACTAATCCTTCAATTCATGAGAATGTCAGCACTGAAATTGTCGGCTAGCATCCACTTTTGCTCGAAGTAGAATCGCTTGTATCCTCCCGCTGAAGATCCTTTTTCTTTTTCCTCAGCGCGCCATAAGATCGCCCTATGGTCCGATCCGTAGTTATCCAGAGCTCGGGCAGGGGAGTCGCCAAAGGCGAGGACCCCTTGCATATTGATTAAAAATCTATGAAGTTGTTCAAAGATGGCATCATCCCCTGACCTCTGATTATGCCACGTAAAGTTTGCATCGCATTTGATCGCCTTAAGTCCACACGCCTCAATAGAATTTCGAAAATCAGCCATAAACCGCCAAGCCTTCTTTTGTCCTCCATGCTTTTCCTTTTGATTAAGAATCTCATTAAAGTCTCCCCCAACTACCCATGGTATGGTTTCACTTCCCTGATCTGCCAACCTTCTTAACAGTTCCCAAGAGTGATGTCTCTGGTTTTGATCGGGGTGTCCGTAGAAGCCCGTGAACCGCCAACTTTTGTCATCCATCTTGACCCTGCAATCAATATGGCCCATGGAGTAGTTAGTGATCTCCACGTCCATGTGGCTTTTCCAAAACAACATTAAACCCCCACTGGCCCCTCTGGGTTCAATAATAAAGTGGCCCTCATGCTGTAGAATATATTTCCATCTACTACATTTATTTGCTCCAATTTTTGTTTCACAAATGAAGAGTAAATCTGGGGAATAGCCGGTTACCATCCGGCGTAGTTCATGGAATGCCCGTGGTTTCCCCATCCCACGAGCATTCCAGACGAGGCAACTCATGGCGATCGGCGGGGCTGCTCGGCAGCCTCCGCCGTTAGTAGCTTAAGTGGTTCGGAGTGTGGCTTCTCATCCTTCCGAAAATGAATTTTTTTGGAATTTTTGCTGGGCTTCATCAGTTCACCATCCTGTGCTTTCCTTTTGTTTCCCACTTCTATCAGAACATATTCATTGTCTGTGGTCCCCTGTCCCGTTTGTCTCGCACGTCTCTTCCATCCTTTACCATATTTCTTCTTTGGACTACTACTAAGGAGGATCTCTTTTGCTCTAGCATGGGTTGGTTTCGGGGATGGGTTTTTTACACGCTTACCCGCTAATTTGCTTGGGCTATCTGTGGGTGTGGTAGGTGCTCGCCGGCCCCTTTCGTGTAGCTCTCGGTCCTCGTCCTTGCCTGGTGAGCCATTGACTTTAGGTGTACTCGCCCGAGGTAGAGCATCAGTGGGGATAATCACCATGGGGGTGGCGGAGTTTTCACTTGTGCCCGTGCCGACTATGATGTCCATATCTTCCTCGTCAATCAGAAGTTTTTCCTTCTCTTTATCAGTTATGGACGGCAGCATTTTGGATAGATCTGTAATGGTATTTTGTTCCGGGGACTGTTCCCGATCTGTGGTGGTACTGATAGCGCCTCTTGGGGGAGGGCGCGGCCCATTTGGGTTAGCCCTTGGTGGCAAAAGGGCTCCTCTTTCCTTGCGAGGTGGTGTCGGTTTAGTTGTCGGGGGGTTGGGCCGCGAATCAGCCCCTCGTCCTGCCCTGAGCCAGTTGCCAAAGATGGGATTAGCTTTCAACTCATTGTCGCAATCACAGTTCTTGAGATGATGTCCGATTCGGCCACACGCAAAGCAGAAGTTTTCTGGGAGTTTTTCATATAGCACAAGGACGAGAGTTTCCCCTGCACCAAGCTCATTCTTTATCGGGACACATTGGTTCAGGGGATTATCAAGGGAATGAGTAACCCTGACTCGAGCATACCTTCCCAAACATAAACCTCCATTCTTGCTATCCACTTCCACAACTTTTCCTAGTTGCTCGCCGATGCGTCGGATAAAGTACGTATCCATACAGGTGATGGGGAGGTTGTGAAGTTGGATCCACATAGTTATTTCATCAAAAAACAGTATCAGTGGCCGCACGCAGCGGATCTGCCTTCTTAAGTAGCATTAGATGGTGGAAATAGTGCCAAGGGCCGTCCTCGAGTATTCGTTTCAAATCAGATTCGAGATCCAGAGAAATGACGAAAATGTTGAAACCCACAATTTCAACCTCCATAGGGCCGCGGGGCTGAAGAATCAGGGGTAATTGTTCACGGAGGGTTTCACGATTTACCTTTCGATCATCGAATATCTTCCCGATTATCATTTTCGCAGCTTTATTCTTTGTGTTTTCCGCCTCCGTCGTGGTTAAGGTGATAGCTTTGCCCATTGCGCTAGATGACAGCCGCAGGGCTGAGATTCTCTTTGCAATCTCCTCAGAATCCATGGTGATGCAAGGGTTCGACTCACAGCAGCAAGAGACTACACTCCCACGATGGAGGAATAACACTTTTCCAGCGAAAAGAGATCTTCACTCTCGCAGCCCTGGCGGCTAGGGTTACAGAGGATACATACTTAATCATACTTAATCATTTTTATTAAAACTATTTTTATTAAAACCTGTGTCGCTTCCTTGTAGGACTATTTTTACATGACGGAGGTAGTGCTATTTTATAATATAATTATTTCTAAATTTTAAGTGTATAATTCCATAAAAAAAAAAGATTAAGTGTATAATAGGCCATCTATACTTTATAAATAAGATATTTCTTATATTAACATAGATTAAACGGGCCGATCTTATTGTGCTCGAAAGGGTTCCGTCGGCCTTGAACTTTTCAATAGAGAGAAAAGGGTAATTAATTATTTTTCTCACTTTTGAGTCCCCAAAGTCTTGCGTAGAAGAATAAAATATATAGAATTGGATCTATAACTTCAAGTGACATATAGGGGCCCAAATAGTTTAGTTAAAAGATGGTGTTTTTAGGAAGTATGTTAATTGGGCCGCAATTTTTTCTCATAGTCTCGTCAAGTTGATAAATTGCACAACCAAAATTCCAATTAGATATGAGGTCAGGATCAAAGTATGATCACATATAACATGTTTAGACTGCAGATGAATCTAAGACTATTAGTCAAATATCTTAATTTGCTTGGTAAAGAACCCGCCCAAAATTAATTAGGTCAACCTAGGTTGACGCATACATAGTTCAAATAACTTGAAGAGAATGTGCATTCATATAGCGATATTGAGTAATGAAACTTAATATTTGACCCCCTATTTTAGAAACACAAATTTTAGTCATTTTTTATAATTTTCAATTGTATTACGCTTAATTTGGCCAGAACAAATCGAGTTGGGTGCGGGTGGTACTTTTGACACTAATATTATAATTTGTGTCAAAAGTACCAAATTACTTAGAACAAAAAAATACCAATAAATTTGGTAGTTTTGACATTAATATTATCATTTGGCAAAAAGTATCAAATTAGTGCCAAAAAATACAAAATTACTTAGTTTTTTTAATTATTTATGTTGGTACTTTTGGCACTAATATTCTCATTTGTGCCAAAAGTACCAAATTACTTAGTATTTTTTTTAAATTTTTTTTATTTTGCTTTCTATTGGTACTTTTGGCACAAATGATAACATTAGTGCCAAATGTACCACCCAAACCCGCACGCCCAATCCGATCCAGTTCACCCAAATTAAGGACAGGACAATTCGAAATTGTAAAAAATTGCCAAAATTTGTGTTTTTAAGATAGGAGGCCAAATATTGAGTTTCATTGTTTAATATGACTATCTCAAAAGTTGACTCTAAATTTAATATACACATTTAAATTAACTCCAATATTTTATTTTTCGCATATGTAGTATTTTATTTTTCTTAATAATGATGCTAAATTAATATTACTAAAAAATAATGGTACTAAACTAATATATATACTTCCTTGTCCATCAGAAGTGTGGAAGTTAATTAATTTATTAACTAGGCAATTTTTAAAGTGTCAATATATGAAACTAGCCTATTTCATATAGCAAAATTAAAATTTAGCCTATAGGATAAAAACATTAAAATATGGCCAGTTTTTGTGTAAAAGTACAAAATTACCCCCCACTTAAAAATTGTAAAAAATAGCCGGTCACAATTCACACCACACCTTCAATCCTCTCTCTCTCTCTCTCTCTCTCTCTCTCTCTCTCTCCCTTCGGCTCTCCCTCTCCCTCTCGCCACCCGTCCGCCGCCCGTCCGCAGCGCCGCGCGGCCACTCAATCTCTGGCAGCACCGCACAGCCACCACCACCGCGACGCACAACACCTCTTTCTCATCTCCTCCGGCGACCACAACTCCTGCTACAGCCGCCGCCCTCAACAACTCTCCATCTCTGCTCGAGCTCCGGCGCCTGAGCCCTAGCTCCCCCAAATCCAGTCGCCCTCACCCCTACCCTTATCTCTCTCTGGCGAAGTGAAGCCAGATCCGCCGGCCATCCAAATTCAAGCAGATCTCTCTCGATCTCTCTCTCAATTCGACAGATCTCTCTCGATTTCTCTCTCCCTCGACAGATTCTTTATAATTTTCTAGTTTCTCTCTGTGTTGGTGGAGGTTTTGGAGCTGGTGGAGGTTTTGGTGGTGGAGGAGGCAGGTTAGGATCTGTTGCCTCTTCTGCAGATCTGTTGGGGGACGACGATCCCTCCACCGCGGGATGGATGATACCGGCAATGAGATCCGGCTGCAGGGGGACCATCGCCGAGTGCCTGGCCGGCGGAGACGACGAGTTCGAGCTCGAAAGGCGCAGTGCAGCAGCGAGCGGAGGAGCGGCGAGCGCGCGGAAAGGCGCAGTGCAGCGGCACCGCTCAGAGGCGACGCGTTTTCCCAGGCAAAAAAAACCCTAGTTCCATATCTGAATATTTTTGGGGATTTTTGTCTTAATTCCCTGAAAAAAACTTTAGATCTGAGACGTATGTGAATGATTTTCATTCTAAGATCTGTTGAGATTGTTGATTCGGAGATTGAATGCTGAGATTGTTGATTCGAAGGAATTGTTGTATTTTGATTGTAGATTGAATTGATTCAGATAATATTTTGTTGTATTTTGATTGTTGATTTAGAGGAATTGATGTATTTTGATGGTAGATTGAGTTGTTGTATTTTGGTGTTGTACACAGTTTGATTGAGCTGTATAATTATTTTTTTAATGTTCTTAAATTCACAACCAAATTTATGAATTCACAGCTTAATGTTTTTGAATTCACGACCAAATCTATGAATTCACAATTTAATATTCTTGAATTCACAACCAGATCTATTAATTCAAAACTAAAACTCCAATTCACAATCAAAATAAATTCTAGTTTTAGTTGTGAATTCAAACTTTAAAAACTCAAATTCATAACTACTTGAATTCACAACCAAAATAAATTCTAGTTGTGAATTCGACTGATTGTGAATTCACAACTAACATAAATCTGGTTGTGAATTAAATTTTGGTTGTGAATTCGTTTGTTGTGAATTCACAACCAAAAAATTCTAGTTGTGAATTAATTTTTGGTTGTGAATTCGACTGGTTGTGAATTAAATTTTGGCTGTGAATTCGACTAGTTGTGAATTCACAAACAAAAAATTCTGGTTGAGAATTCGACTGGTTGTGAATTCACAACCAAAAATTTTTGGTTGCGAATTCACACTGGTTGTGAATTGCGGGATTTTTTAAAGGGGTGATGTAAAGTGGCCATTTTTTTAATTTTTAATGTGGAAGGGTATTGTCCCCAAGGGGATACCAAGCGGTGCGATCTCCTCTGTGTGAACAGTGAGGTCTCGGGTTCAAACCCCACTGCTCCCCCTCCCCAATTCCCCCAAGTCAAAAAATGTGGAAGGGTATTTTGGTAACAGTGGCCATTTTTTTATGTTTTTATTTTAGTGGACAATTTTTAAGTTTACTATTTCAAAGTGGCCATTTTAAAAATCCACTCATTTTTAAATGGTTTGTTAGATGAGTTTTTTTTTTAATATTAAATATAAATGAAGTTGAAAGTAGAAAGATAAAGATATATATGTGTGTGTGTGTTTGTGTGTTCTTTAACATGAAACAACTTTATTTAATAAAATTATTTATGGGTTATGATATCATCCAGTCCATTTAGACGAAGACAAGGTGACAATTGGATTGTAGTTGATAATTCTGCATAGCCAAAGCACAGGATTTGTCAAGAAACCTAGATTATATTATCTTGGAGCTTAGGTAGAGTCTAACTATAGTGTATTCTTTAAATATTTGGACATGTTAAGACACGTGTATATATATAGATGATCATTTTAATGAGATCCCTATATGTGATGAGATCTTAATTATATTGATTTATAAGCGGTGATTTAATATATTTTATGACCGATATTTATTTGGAGGGGAAAAAAATACCTGGTTTCGATACCTAGAGGAAGCGAAAATTTTACTAATTTTTTGAATATAGTTATTCAACACTATATACTACCTTATTCAACACTGTATATTGTCTTATTCATTAGTCTCACGAAAAATAGCAATCTCACTAGAACCTACCCCTATATATATATATATGGAAAAGATCAAATGAAAATGGACAAATTGTGGTGAGAAAGCTAGTATGTTGCATAAAATGCTTGTAATGACTGCTTAACGAAATTCAATTAATTTGATAAAATTTTCGCTTCATCCATGATTCGAACCCAGTAAAAATTTATTTATGCAGTTTTATACTGAAGATCAAATGAGAATGGACAACATAAGCTAATATATATCTTGCATAAGCTAGTTGTAATGACTGCATAACGAAATTCAATTAATTAGATAAAAATTTTGCTCCTTGCAAGATTCGAGTCCACGTAAAAATTTGTGCAGTATTATATTATAGGTTATGCAACATTATATATTGACTTATGCAGTATTCTTATTTCTCACGAAAGCTGACATTCTTAGTATAACCTAATCTTATATAATAATAATAATAATAATAATAATAATAATAATAATAAATCACTCATAAACCTTAATCCACATGGTGCGGACGAACACGTACATACAAATTTCCGGTTATGTATTTATTCTTGTAAAATTAATTAAAATAACTATGCATACATGTTCAACTCTGACTAAAATTAACTTTGCACAGGCCTGACGGTCCAACAACGACAGATGGACAAAGTGCATTTTCCCTTCAGAAAAACTGAAATTTGTGAAATAAACAAAGGTAATTCACAAAGAAGAAAGTGAAGTCATGTTGAAAAGGTCCGAAAACATGAACAAATATATTCCATACGCTTACGATATAGGAGTATATTATTATATGGTCGTCCTTGACTTCCAAGGCTGCATTTTGTCCTTGACGGTGGAACTCTTCTCATTAACTTTGGCATTGATTTACTCGATAGCCTGCCGTCTTGTTGCCTTCTCCTTTAGATTCCCATACACCTAACCTCTTCCATTTTTTGTGGGCTTAGCCCTTCAATTCCCAGCTTACTTCATCCACAGAAATTAGACACATGATGAACTTTATCTGCAAATGTCTTTTTTGCGTCTCGATTGAGAAACAACCTACGAGCAGGTACGTAACTTCACTTCTTCTATTATTGATTGATATATATCCTTTTATGTCTATAATCTTAAGTGCTCCTTTAATATTTTCAAGATGTTTCTTGTTAATTTTTTGATATAAAAATTAAGTAGCTCAAGCAGGCAGAGAGACTATCCATGGGAGATGTACACACTCAAAGAGCTGGTCCACGCCACAAACAACTTTCACAACGATAACAAAATCGGTGAAGGCGGATTTGGAAGCGTTTATTGGGGCCGAACAAGTAAAGGAGTCGAGGCAATTGATATCTACTTAATTTTCTTAAATTTCATCACCCTTCAACTACAAATAGAAAAGCTCAAAGAGAAACCCTAAAAAAATTATACCGATGTTGCAGGTGGCGGTAAAAAGGCTGAAGGCGATGAGTCCGAAAGCAGAGATGGAGTTCGCTGTTGAGGTGGAGATACTTGGTAGGGTTAGGCATAAGAATTTGTTAGGGTTAAGAGGATTCTATGCCGGCGGAGATGAAAGGCTAATAGTATATGATTATATGCCTAATCATAGCTTGCTCACTCATTTACACGGACAACTTGCTCCCGAAAGCCTATTGGATTGGCCTCGAAGGATGAGCATCGCCATTGGATCGGCCGAGGGAATAGCGTAAGTAATTCAAATCTTATCTAAAAATGTGAAGTTGAGAAATTGATTGGATTATTGATTGGATTATTGTGAAGATACTTGCATCACGAGGCGAACCCTCACATCATACACAGAGACATAAAGGCGAGCAACGTGCTGCTGGACTCGGAATTGGAGTCGAAAGTAGCGGATTTCGGATTCGCGAAGCTGATCCCGGAAGGGGTGAGTCATCTGACGACGAGGGTGAAAGGAACCCTAGGTTACCTAGCCCCGGAATACGCCATGTGGGGGAAAGTCTCGGAGAGCTGCGATGTGTACAGTTTTGGGATTCTACTGTTGGAGATCATCAGCGCGAGGAAGCCCCTGGAGAAGCTGCCCGGGGGCGTCAAGCGCGACATCGTGCAGTGGGCCACTCCCTTCCTCGACAAGGGCGCCTTTGAGCAGATCGCCGACCCCAGGCTCAAGGGCCGCTTCGACCGGGACGAGCTCAAGAGAGTCATCGCCATCGCCCTCAGATGCACCCATGGGGAGCCTGAGAATAGGCCCAGCATGCTGGAGGTGGCGGCCTGGCTCAAGAATAGTAGCAACACAGAGATACGCATTCAAAACTATATTACTCATGATCAAGAATACGACCATCACACAGAGGAAGATATATGATTATATCATGTTATGCAGATTCAATTGCAGGTTTGTGCTTATAATTAATAGTTGAGATGGATCGGAGGAGTTCTTCAGGAAATGTAATTATACCATTTGTTCCGGTTTCAGTTTTTGTTAATAATACATTATCTAACTCTTTTTTTTTTTTTTTTCCAAATTTATTCAAGAAAGTTATGATACCTTTCCCGAGTTATATATCGTCTTCTGTTCGAGTGCCAAAAACACTTTATTTTTTTTATAATTTTATTCTTTTGAGAAACACACACTTACTGAAATATAAAAAAAATGTCAAAATTAATTGATCTTTCCACGAATTAAGACGTTGTTGTTACTTGAGACAAAATCTTACAGGTGGTCAGCAACTTCAACGTCCCTAATCAAATTACAATGACTGATGCATTTAGTCTCTATAACACATGATGCAGGCTGCCTTAACTTAACGACGTTGATGAACTCAATTAATTCCACTGAACTAGGAATTTCACCCGGTAAAAAAACTTTATCACGAAGAGTTTTGAATTTAAAAATATTACACAAAATTACTACTTGAATGAATGAATTAATTGATTCTAAACTGATCAAAATAACAAATTGAAGCAATCTAGCTATAATCTATAATGGCCACACCGGAGGAAGACAGCAGGTACCTTCCTGATGACAATTGTGGTATGTTGCGTGTGGCTCCTGAGAACTTCTTAGTGGGAGTGTCACAAGTGTATCGATTCGGCCAATCGAGCAGTCTATTATTTAGCTCAATTTGCTCAAAATATTTCTAGTCCCATGTGTTGAACTGAGAATTTCCCTTCTTGGTTGGGGAATATTGTAATGGACGACAACTCGTGATTTATAATATTTTCCCGCTTCAAATATATATATATATATATATATATATATAGGGGAGGGCTAGAATAAAAACACTCTTAAGTGTATAAAATATAAATGATTTTCAGCCCTTAGATCATCAAGATCTTCGGTTGATTCGTAACCCTTTTGGATGAATTCGTGGTCCTGGGTTCGAATCCCAAAGGTAGCAAAAATTTATTTTTCACAATTCGTAACAATGTTGGATGAATTCGTAACCCTGTTGGATAAAATTTGTACATTAAAAAACGTTTATATTTATATTTTAAGAAGTGTTTTTACTGTAGCCCTCCCCTATATATATATATATATATATATAGGGGCGCGCTCCAGTGAGACCCCCTATTTTTCGTGTAACATGAGTACAATGAATAAGACATATAATACTAATGAACAAAACGTATATCTAATGAACAAGATGTATATATTGATGAAAAATAAAATTTAAAAAATTCGTAATGAATAAGACGTATATACTGATGAACATGGTCTATATACTGATGAACAACGCAGTATATACTGATGAATAACAAAATTTAAAATATTCTGCTCCCTCCAGGATTCGAACCCTGCGAAAAAAAAATCACCCTCCAGATACAATATCAGCCATAGGATTGATAAAATAAACGCACCATATCGTGCCCTAGATCTCACTCAAATTAGGGGGTCTCATTGGAGCGGCCCCATATATATATATATATATATATAGGGAAGAGTTCAATGGAGACCACTCCCCTATGTAGAGAACGCTGACCGAATCGTGTGCGTCTATTCTAGGATATTGTACGGTAATATTTGTTTCGGTTATTATTTTGCAGTAAGGATAAGTTGGTAATTTCCTTTTCAAATCATATCCGTTACCTCATAAAATTATATCTAATCAAATCTGTTAATTATGGAAACATATCTATAAGATTGGTCTGTTACAAAGAAACTCCATTCACACACCAAAAAAGGGACATGCTTCTTTAATTTTTGATTCATAGTCTATTGCACTGCATCTTTAATTTTTGATTCATAGTTGATTTATGCCTAATTGTCATAATTTGAGGGATTAGTTGATGATAATTTGAACTCTTAGTTATTGATGTGGTGAATTTAATGAAGAAAATTTCACTTTTTTTGCAAAAGAGTTTAAGATGGAGGAAATTGGAATATTTAGCAAAATGTAGCAATTACACGTGTCAGAGCTGACCAAACCCGACAGAACTGACATTCATTCGCCAAAGTTGACCAAGGCCGCCAGAGCTGGCATTCATTCGCGCAGAGCTCAAGCTTCCAGAGCTAACAATAACTCGCCAGAACTAGCAATGCCGCCAGAGCTGGCATTAATTCGTGCAGAGCTCAATCTGCCAGAGCTGGACTTATGTTCATATATATGTTCGTGATAAAATTTTCATGAAAAAAAAACACCTTTTTGCTACAGATTCCTTTCTCCAACTTTAGGTTTTCATTGGAATAAAATTTACACTTTTAATATCCGCTATGGATTCTCCAGGTAAGTATCAATTCATTGAATGTTCAATATACCACACCATGTTCATCAAATTCATAAGCAACGTTCATTGAAACAATGAACATGTTCAATATACATGTTCAATTTATTACACCAAGTTCGTCAGAACAGAACTACTGCGCAGATCCAGCCGCGGTGAAATTGCCTCTATCTCTCCAGGCCACCGAACAGAACTACTGCGCACAACACCGGCCGTTGCGCGAATTAGCCAGCCACACAAGGCACGACCTTCACTTCCAGCAGCCGGACTTTTTTCCCGACGTCGAGCAGCACGCCGCCAGTCCTTGTGAGTGTCAGGCAGTCGTGCAGGGCGCCGCCTTGATTTCCAGACGCGAATCCCTTTGTGGTGAGAGAGGGAAGGCGATGCAGCGGACAGAGGTAGTGGCAGCTCCTTCTAGGTCGTCCGCTGCCGGAGACGCGAGAAAAGGATGAGGAGAGGCGGCGGTGGTGGCGCTCCTTCCTTGGTCGTCTGTTGCCGAAAACGCGAGAGACGGATAAGTGGGAGGCGAGCGGCGGCGGCGACGTTCCCTAATTGGCTGTCTGCCGTTGGTTAAGCGCGCGAGAGACGGAGAGAGGGACGCCGCCAGAGATGGTTCTCGGCGATGATGCGTTTTGGCAAATCGGAGATTAAAAATTGGGTGCAGACTTTCAGAAATTGATTCAGCGATGAAGATATTTCATGAAACCTAGAATATTGCTTCATTCTAACAGATTAGATCACACCATAACAAAATTTGCGTAATTTTCGGGATTGTATCAACATACCAAATTCTGTGAGTTCGAGATTACATAATTGTCCTTCTGCGATTGATAAAGGATAACTAAATAATTTTTAATTACATTGAAAATCATATCAGAAAATAATATGGACCCTTGATTGAGATTAGATGAATGGACTAGTTGTGGTCTTTGTTCTTTATCTATAGAAGTGGTTGTCATAGAATACAACCCTATATATATATATATATATATATATATGACCCCCTATTTTTGGTGAGATTTTAGACACGATCTCGTGCGTTTATTTGTCATCCTATGGCTGCACTACGCCAAAAATGCACATACATAACACTGCATAGATTACGGTTTTTTCGAAAACTGTTATCTATGAGCGCCTTTTTTATAATAGATAACGATTTTCGAAAAAACTGTTATCTATGCAGTGTTATGTATGTGCATAGATAACGGTTTTAAGTAATGCGTTATATATTAGTGTTATCTATTAGTCACAAAGATAACAGTACTCCAGAACCGTTATGAAAATCTTTATATACGTGCGTCTATTATAACGGTTATTTCTACAATTACGAAAACTGTTATGTAAGAACATGGATACATAACACTAAGCCTGAATCGTTATGCGAAACATTATCTATGAGCGAGTCTTTTATAACAACAATGTAAGCGTTAGGAAAACCGTTATATATGACTGTTTTTAACAGCGGTTGTTCCGTCCGTTACGAGGACTGTTATGTATGTGCATCATTTTTTTATCAATTTATTTTTTGAAAACCATAATATATATATTTTCTTAATCAAAAACTTGTTTATCTAAACATTAAAAATAAGAAAAAATTATTTTAAACAAATAAACCAACTATAACCACCGAAGACGCTTTTGACGTGATCTTATTTCTCCTTAATTATTCGGTAACCAGGAAGACGTTTGACTAATTACTACCCTAATCGACTGACAACCGTAAGAGACACTCTGTAAATTTAATGAGTCGACAACATTAATTACTAGAGAAACCCGATTCAAAACCAATAAACTCTTACGACACACGATTATTGAATTAAGACTGCTTTTCCCTTGACCCTGATGTGTCAATTTACCACTAATCAAACCTAAACCACGATTACGTATGGCCGATTCAATTGGCTATATAATTAATTCTAGGGCAAATTGCATGAAAATACCCCACTTTATACCAAAATCTGGTTTTTTGACAATCTTTTCAATTGTAGCAAAAATTTGAACTACCTTTCAATTTGTTGCAATTGCGTTCCGGAGTAATTTTCCGGCCAACTTAATGCTGATGTGGATTCCCGTAAAGTTGATGTGGCACGCCTCGCCAGCTAATCAAACGACAAATTGCATGAAAATACCCCACTTTATACCAAAATCTGATTTTTTGACAATCTTTTCAATTGTAGCAAAAATTTGAACTACCTTTCAATTTGTTGCAATTGACTTCCGGAGTAATTTTTCGGCCAACTAATAAGTGCCATAAGTGCCAACGGAAATCCAAAATAAAACCAAGTAAAATGGTCGTTTTGGCACTTATGGCACTAATAGTGCCATAAGTGCCAACGAAAATCCAAAATAAAACCAAAGTAAAATCTTGGCACTAATAGTGCCATAAGTGCCTAACCTGACCCGGCACACGACCCGCGTGCCTGATCATACCCAGTCCGCCTCATTAAGGGTAAAAACGTTCAAACCAATAAAAATGGCCAAATTTTGTGTTTTTTCAATGTGTGGCCATAAATTGTGTTATATGCTTCATTTTGGCTACTTCAAAATTTTACTCTTAAATAAAAGTATATTTTAAAGAGTACAAGATACTTGATGTGGGTATTTTTGTACACGATGAGAAGTAGCGCCTCTCCGGATTAGTCACACTATTTGAAGCCTGCAAGATGCACGGCTTTGGTTCTTCGCATCTGCAGAATTTTGGAGGTAAGGGGAAATTGTATGAGCTCAGTCGTCCCGTTTGAGAAGAAGAATCCATCAGTTCAAAGATTTTTGCTGCAAATGAGAATTTATGGAACAAGAATTTCAACTGAGATGAGAAAATTTGGGAGAAGAAATGAGGACATTTGAAGCCCTAATCGACAAATATATAAAATTAGAAATTGTAATTTGCCTAAAATCGTGGAAAACGACATCGTTTAAGGTAATTAGAGACGCTGTCGTTTGATTAGCCGGCGAGGCGTACCACATCAACTTTACGGGAATCCACATCAGCATTAAGTTGGCCGGAAAATTACTCTAGAAGTCAATTGCAACAAATTGAAAGATAGTTCAAATTTTTGCTACAATTAAAAAGATTGTCAAAAAACCAGATTTTGGTATAAAGTGGGGTATTTTCATGCAATTTGTCGTCCGGCGAGGCATGCCACATCAACTTTACGGGAATCCACATCAGCATTAAGTTGGCCGGAAAATTACTCCGGAAGTCAATTGCAACAAATTGAAAGGTAGTTCAAATTTTTGCTACAATTGAAAAGATTGTCAAAAAACCAAATTTTGGTATAAAGTGAGGTATTTTCATGCAATTTGCCCTTAATTCTAATATTTACAACTATTTAAAAGATTAAAACAATTAATAATATCATTAAACAGATGCAAATATATATAAAATAAAGTATAAGAATAAATTAAATCTCACATAATTATATTACTAATACTTCCTTATTGCCTGAATAAACGAATTTAGCTAAAAAACATAATAATTAAATAAAATAAATAAATAAATGCACGAAACAAATGAAAGAAAATTCAAAAGCTCCAAAATCACGTCCAGAATTCTGCTCCAGAATTTGCGTGAAATAATGTGTCAAGGTATTAAACTAAACCTTACCTAATAAGTAACCTAAAAAGTGGCGCATGCCTTAACTAATAAAATAACCTAATCTAACTATAGAATAAGTGGCGCATAGGCCTTGGGCAAATAAAGCCCAAATCAAAATAAACCAACAAAAGTCAACGTAAAAAGAAACATAACTTCAGCCCATAAATCATCTCACCCATTCAGTCTTCAATCCATGCTATCAGACCGCAATTAAGCTTCTATTCTTCACGGCCTCAAGAAAATTCTTCTTGTTCTCGGTACGTCTTCACAACACTATGTAATTCATAATTCTTCTCAAAATCAAGTCTTATTGTCAATACCTATCAAATACCATCGAAACTCATATAACACCAGAATTCATGTCCTAAAGATGATATTTAGCATAAATTAAGCATATAAATCATATCAAAATCCCCAAATAAATGCGTATAAATATGCCTATTCAAGGGTCCTGTACGCGATAGAGACGCCATCGATAGGGAGAATTTGATACTTAATCCAACTAAATATTACAGCTTTTATTTTTTATTTTTTATTAATGTATGTATTTTTTTGTATTCATATAATTATCTTTAATAGGTATTAAATTAAGTTCTAATATCTTTATGTGTCAATTAATATTTCAATAATGTGTGTTAAAATATGGGATGTCAAGGACCAATATGCTTAATACCAACCATTTTCATCTCTTAAATTGTAAGGAACTTTGGTGAAATAGTTTCTTGATGTCACATAGCGAATTCATACACAACTTATTTTATATGATAAATCTGGTTAAGTTGTATTTTTTTTTTGATAAATTACATAAATAAATAAAGAAATTCAAAGACCGCGCGACGGATGACTCGAACCCATGACCTCAGGTCTTGAGCATTAACATCCTACCACTAAGCTAACACATGCACACTCTGGTTTAAATTATATTGGTTATATTAAAATATTAGATCATTTTGCAAACAATAAATTTGGCATCAAATTTTAATTTTATTAGTTTATATTAATATTATAAAACATATATATGCGAGTCTAAAATCACATTCACCGCGCATAGCGCGGGAGGTACACTAGTGTGAGGTTAATTTTGGTACACAAAATTAAAACGACATATAACATTAAATTGATCAAATATATTAGAAGAACTTATATTTTGAAAGAGGATGGAGTATAATAATTTTTTTAAGGGGAAAAGAATGTCACAATATTAAATCAAATCGGAACCAACAATATCTAGAAGCCAATTAGGAAAATCGGCCTTCCAAATTAATACATGAGTAGAAGAAAGAGAAAAACAAGCCAACTCGTGAGCTACTCGATTAGCCTCACGACGCGCATGAAGAAAAATCTAAGACAATATGTTTGCGAGCATGCATAATGACCTCCGAAAACTCATCACAAAGGGACTCCAAACCATGATGTGTATCGTGCAGAACGTGAAAGGCAAGAAGAGAGTCCGTGTACACCACAACCGGACCCGTTTCATTATCCAAGCAATACCCCACGACAATCATAATAGCATGTAATTCCCCAAGAAGGACCGTGGCTGTATAGCCAATTCTTTGACAGCCTGCAACCAAGATCTCACCCAAGTTATTTCGAATGATGAACCTGTTGAGTATAGAGCCTGATTGGATTTGGGCTGTGGTATTCTTGAGGCCCAAGCATGTCTCCTAGTTTGATTAGGGTTAGGGCTTCATTAATATTGCTATATATATAGTTGTTCTGCCATTGTAATCTGTATCCGAAAAATCATATAGTGAAAATCCTGGCTTGGCATCGCCCCCAGACGTAGTTACACAATGTAAGGAACTGGGTAAACAATTCTCGTGCGTGTTTAATTCTTCTTTCGTGATTGATGTTGTGTTTATTTGCTAACACTTGGTATCAAGAGCATCAGGTTCGATGGGAGCAGTCACGATGAACGACGGAAAGGTTGCAATCGAGAAGTTTGATGGATCAGATTTCGGCTTCTAGAAGATGCAGATCAAAGATTACCTCTATGGTAAAGATCTGTACTTGCCCCTCAAACCAAAACCAGAAAAGATATCATCGGACGTGGCTTATCACACGACTGCTGGACAAAAAAGTGATGAGCGCGATTCGTTTGTCGTTGTCCAAGGACGTGGCTTATCACACGACTGGAGCAAAGTCGATGAGGGAAATGCTGAAGATCTTGGAGGAGATGTATCAGAAGCAGTCCACGGCGACCAAGGTATATCTGATAAGGCGTTTGTTTAATATGAACATGTCAGAGGGTACACCGGTGCAGCAACATCTGAACAAATTTAACATGATCACCGCGCAGTTGGACTCGATTGATATCAAGTTCGATGACGAACTTCGTGCCCTTGTTATGCTATCTTCTCTGCCAGACAGTTGGGTGAACTTAGTGACTGCAGTTAGCGCAAGAGATGCGAAACTGAAATTCGACAGAGTAAGGGATCTGATGATTGGCGAAGAAATCCGCAGAAAACAATCTGGATCTTCCTCTTCGGGATCAGCACTAAGCACGAAAAATAAAGACAGGTCGAAGAGAAAGCTGAATCGGGGAAGGACAAAGTCCAGAGGAAAGATCCAATCCAGAAAGGATAAGGGTTCAATTCAGTGCTGGAATTGTGCGAAGTATGGGCACTATAAGAGTCAGTGTAAAGCACTATCGAAGAAAAATATGAATAAAGATCAGGAAGACAAGAAGACAGCAAACGCAATCACATCAGACGATGAAGATGATGCGCTGGTCTTGAGTGTGAGCAGTCCGATAGAATCATGGGTGTTAGATTCTGGAGCGTCATTCCATTCATGCAATAATGTCAAAATAATGGAAAACTACGTCTCTGACTATTTTGGATAGGTGTATCTTGTTGATGATGAACCCTTGAAAATCATGGGAAAGGGAGACGTGCGAGTTGTGACATCCAATAGATACGTGTTGAAGCTGAATCAAGTCAGACATATTCCCGGACTATAAAGAAATTTGCTTTCGATTGGGCAGCTTGATGCAGAGGGCTACACAGTGACGTTTGGCTGCAGTAATTGGAAGATAACCAAGTGAGCTATGACTATAGCTCGTGCAAAGAAGGAGGGCACGTTGTATATGACAACTAACTCCAAAGATTGCATTGATCTTGCAGGAGCAGTGAACAATGCAGATTTGTGGCATTGTCGACTTGGCCACATGAGCGAAAGGGGATGAAGATAATGTGTTCAAAGGGTAGGCTGTCTGGCATGGAAACTGTTGAAGTTGGCCTATGCGAGGATTGTGTGTTCGGGAAGCAGAAGCGAGTAAACTTCTCGAGAGGCAGCAGAACCTTGAAGACGCAGAAGTTGGAGCTGGTCCATAGTGATTTATGGGGACCTGCGCCTGTAAAGTCCCTTGGTGGGTCGGAATACTGCATGACCTTACTAATGGTGGTGAGCCTGAATGCTAAGCAGAGTCAGGTACTGGTAGTAACAAGCGGAGGTGGAGCGTTGCTATGGATGATAAGATTGCATCTCTTCTCCTAAATGGCACTTGGGAACTTATGGAGCTCCCAAAAGGGAATGGAGGCATTGCACTGCAAGTGGGTTTATCGAATCAAGGTTGAAGCCGATGGTAGCAAGCGCTACAAGACCATGCTGGTTGTAAAAGGGTTTGAGCAACGATACGGTATTGATTATACTGATGTGTTTACTCATGTCGTGAAACTTACCACTATCCGTT
Source organism: Salvia miltiorrhiza (assembly GCF_028751815.1). NCBI lineage: Eukaryota > Viridiplantae > Streptophyta > Magnoliopsida > Lamiales > Lamiaceae > Salvia > Salvia miltiorrhiza. The sequence continues at coordinate 417,250 of NW_026651513.1, forward strand.
TGGTGTTGAGCATGGTAGTTACAGAAAACCTGTTGTTACAACAGATGGATGTAAAGACGGCGTTCCATCATGGTGATTTGGAGGAGAACTTGTACATGACACAGCTTGAGGGATTCGTGGTGAAGGGTAAAGAAAATCTTTTATGCAAATTGAAGAAGTGCTTTTATGGCCCGAAGCAAGCTCCGAAGCAGTGGTACAAGAAGTTTGATAGTTTTATGTTGGAGATTGGCTACACGAGATGCCATGCTGATCATTGTTGCTACTACAAGAGGTGATGAGCCCAAGATTGTGCTCTGTTTTCGAGTCTGTTTTAGGTCTAGATAGAGTCGTTTCCTTTTGTTTTGTAGCGTCTGGTCGCCTGGGAGGGCGTAGTTCATTGGCAGGGCCCGTTTGTGGGCAAAAGATGCGTTAGGGATCAGAATTGTTGTCACCTTCCGTGAAAGAGGCATGTGCCGGAAGCAAGAGGGATTCGGAGGCAAAACCATCCCTTATGCCCAAAAGTACCACGCGGAAGCTGGCAGGCATTAGGAGAAGAGTAGAAAAGGAAGGGAGCAGCGCAACAGACGAGCGAAGTATGATTGTGGTGTGGGCACTTGATATGGGCCGAAGGCGGCAGCATCCAAGAAGAGACTGATAAGGCTAAACCATTGCCTTATCCAAAAGGAAAGAAATATTCTAGATACTAGGTCTGAAAGTGGATAGCATCTCCATGCCTTGCATGGATCCGGCTGCAACAACATGGGCTGGGCCTTCCGTTGCCCTAGTCACACCTATAAATACCCGAGGATCAGCCGAAGCCAAGGGTGTTGAAAAAATCGGTTGCTGCGCATTAATTTTTACCAGTTCTTAAGTACAAGCTTGCCCAGGCTGTGGGCGTAGTTTTTAGTTATTTGCTTATGTTCAAAGCGGCACTTTTGGCCTTAAGTACTCCTCTATTTATCTAAGTATTTTCAGTTTTTTTTTTTATGTCTTTTGCTTTCGTTAATTCTTTTATGTCTAGCTAATTTTATATTCTGATTTGGGCGAGATGATCTAAGCATGAACACTTAACTCGAGAGGTCTAATTTGGGCATAACAACTATATGAGCATATTTCCGATACACTAGGTTTGATTCCAATAAGGTTGTAACAACTTGGTTAATTAATTGATCAGTAGTTAACTAAGGAGTTTTGGCCACAAGGAAACTTTGGGTAAAGGCGAGATGCCATCGACCTCCAAAATGTTACAACGAGTGTTGGAGCCGTGACTGCGGTGAAATATCTGCGTAAGAGTCAAGTGGGTCTATTTAGTTCTTAAGGCATTCTGGGCAAAGCACAACCAGCGATAGGCCATCGCAGAGGACGTGAATGTTGTCTGGGGTAGTTGGTTTCCATTAGGGATAACTTCTAAGGGATCATAAACTGAAAGGACAGATTGGGCGAGGGTTTTTTGCGTGCGTGACGAGCGACAATAAGGGCGCAACAATTCTTATGCCTATAACCACTGGTATGTGAGTATAGTAATTTATCTTTGCACCGATGATCGAGTGCCTAGTTCATGTTTAGTGATTCGAACCCAAGTCAGGATTATTTTGTTATTTGATTAAGTTACCTTTGCTATTTCAGTTTTAGTTGGAAACCATGTTCTGCCCATAAGCATGTTGTGGTCAGAACCGTCAGAATACAAACCATTTTTAGTGATACACTTGCAGGAGGAGTTACTGCTCAGTTCCCTGTGGATTCGACTCTGGACTTACCACTAGCTAGTCTAGTTGTGGGCATAAGATATTTTATTTGTGCGAAGCTCAAACGACGGCTTCGTCAAATTGGCGCCGTTGCCGGGGAACTGAGAGCGCTAGTAATTTCTTTTGTGATCAAAGTGTGAATTTTTGCCTTATTGTATGTTTCTTCGTCGAACCAGGAGTGCAGGTAACAACGATCTCTTGTTCAACGCGGAGATTGAGCGACTAGCACGACAGAACAACGGGAACAGACGTAGGGCAGAACAAGAGGCACGAGAAAGACAAAGACAGTTAGAAGAAGAAAGGGAAATGGCGGAAAACCCAGAAGTAGTGAATGACAATGCCAACCCCAACAGAACTCTTTGGGACACGATGTTTCCGAACAATCTCAACCTCCGGCCTTCTGCCATTGTGCTACCGGAGATCACTGGAAATTGGGAGCTGAAGCACACACTGATTCAAATCTTGCCCAAGTACAGTGATATGCCCGGTGAAGACCCTCAAAGACATCTTCAGAATTTCGAGATGGCATGCGGAACAGTGCGCACTGCAAGCGAAGCCCTTGGGGAATACATCCGACTCCTTACTTTTTCGTTCTCTCTATTAGAGGGAGCGAGAGAGTGGCTGTACGATTTGCCCGAAGGAAGCATCAGGACCTGGCAGGAGTTGCAGAGTAAGTTTTTGGAGAGGTATTTTCCAGCAGCCCAAATCCATAATTTGAGAACTCGAATAAGCAACATCAAGATGGGGTCAGGAGAAATCCTTTATGAGTATTGGGGGACTTTACGAGTATTGGGGGAGGTTCAAACAAATATTGGCCAAATGCCCACAACATCAAATACCGAATCATGATCTTATTCTGTATTTTGTGGGAGGACTTCGAAGGTAAGATAGACAATGGTTACACGCTTCTTGCGGAGGATCAATCCTGAACAAATATGCTGTTGAGGCTTTCAAACTCATAGCTGATATGGCCGAAGAGTCCAGAGATGAAGAAGGAACAATAGTCAGAAATGCACCAACTCCAAACCCTTCTGCCCAAGATTAGAAGATTGACAAGCTATGCAATATGTTCGAGAAATTCATGACAACGCAAGGAACACCTAACTAAGAAATTCCCAGCATTAGGAAGCCCGTGAAAACTTGCCAACTTTGCATGGAAAATTCACATGCAACTGATGAGTGTCCACAACTATTTGAGGACGAGGAAGTCAATGCTATTGGGCAACAGCAAGGAGGAAGTAATGAAGGGCAGAATCAAAAGCCTTTTGAACCCTATAGAAAGCAGTACAACAACCAAGGATGGAGGCAACATGAAAATCTCAGGTACAGCAACAACAACTACTTAGGGCCGAACCAGGGGCGATCCAGTAATCAACAGTAATACCCGCAACAACCTTAACAGGCAAGAGGATCTTCCTTGATAGAGCTTGTGCACTAAATAGCACAACAGCAAGTAAAATTCCAGCAAGAAATCAAAAAGTTTATAATGGAATTAAGAGGAGGAATGCAAAATGTCAATGCCCAACTTTCGCATCTTGCCCAAGCAGTAGCTCGTCTGGAAAGCAAACAGGGGAAACTTCCTGCCCAAGTGGAGGTAAAGAAGGTAAATGCTGTGACACTCAGAAGCAGTAAGGAATTGCCCGAAGTGGCTGGAAAGCTAGTTGAGGAGGAATCAGAGGTTAGAGAGGAAGTTGGAATGGGATCAGCAGATGATGAGGAATTAGCTCGAGAAAGGGAATCCAAGAAGAAAGCAGCAGAAAAGGCCAAAGAAAAATTGAGACATGTTGAGCCCATAGTCCATTTTCCGGGCAGAATGGCCAAGAAACAGGAAAAGGAAGAGTTCACCGAATTGGTGAAAATCTTTAAAAAGGTGGAAGTCAATATGCCCCTTTTGGTCGCATTACGCTCTATGCCCAGATGCGCTAAATTCCTAAAAGAACTCTGCACCCGGAAGGTTAAATACACTGACGATGCTAGGTTCCAGGTGGGCGAGTCAGTATCCGCAGTCTTACATCGAGATATGCCCATGAAGTGTGGAGATCCAGGGATGTTCTATATTCCTTGCGTGATAGGAACCATGAAGGTGGAGAAGGCAATGCTCGACCTAGGGGCGTCTATTAATGTTATGCATTTGTCTATGTATCAGGACCTGGAGATAGGGCCGTTGAAACCCACCCGAGTAGTAATCCAACTGGCGGACAGGTCAAATGTTTACCTAGAAGGGATACTGGAGGACGTATTGGTCATAGTGGAGGAACTCATTTTTCCAGCAGATTTCTACATCCTTGATATGGGGAAATCAAAAGCACGCGATCCAGTTATGCTCTTAGGGAGGCCTTTCCTCAAAACTGTCAGGACTCGCATTGATTGTGATACGGGCAAATTAACATGCCAGTTCGAAGGAGAGACAGTAACTTTCGATATATATAATGCCATGAAGTATCCCGTCGACACGGAGATGGTCAAAAGTGTCGATATAATCAAAAGAGTTGTTGAGGATGAATTGCCCAGAACAACACTCCATGAACCATTCGATGTAGTAATCCAAAACAGTCTCACCGAGGAAGATGTTCAGGAGGAACAACTAAAAGAGACAGTGGAAATACTGAATGCATGGAGCGAGGGGATCAACTACATAGAAGCTCTATACATTCCCAATTTGAAAGCTGAGGATCGATTGGTTCCTTCACTCCACCGAGCACCCAAGCTCGAATTGAAGTCTCTGCCCAATCATCTAAAGTACATCTTTTTGGGCGAAAATTACACGTTGCCCGTAATCATCAATTCGGAGTTAACACCGAAGGATGAAAGTAAGGTTAAGGAGATTTTGGGCAAATACAAAGAAGCTATTGGATGGACTCTAGCCGATATCAATGGCATAAGCCCTACAGTATGTATGCATTACATATTGTTAGAAGAAGATGCAGCCCCAGTCCGAGATCCCCAAAGGAAGCTAAACCCGGCCATGAAGGAAGTCGTGATGAAGGAGATACTCAAACTACTGGATTTGGGTATAATATACCCAGTGTCCGATAGTAGATGGGTGAGTCCGGTGCACGTTGTGCCCAAGAAGTCAGGCATGCAAGTGGTGGAAAATGAGTTTCGGGAAATGATAGCCACAAGGTTGCAAACCGGCTGGAGAGTATGTATTGACTACCGCAAGCTCAATCAAAAGACAAGAAATGATCATTTCCCCTTGCCTTTCATTGATGAGATGCTCGAGAGACTTGCGGGAAATCAGTATTTCTATTTTTTGGATGGATACTCGGGATACATGCAGATTTGGGTTGCAAAGGAGGCTCAGGGCAAAACCACCTTCACTTGCCCTTTCAGAACTTTTGCCTATCGAAGGATGCCATTTGGACTATGCAACGCCCCTGGAACATTCCAAAGGTGTATGATGAGTATATTCTCGGACCTCCTCGAGAACTGCATCGATGTATTTATGGACGACTTCACCGTTTATGGGCAAACCTTTGACTCATGCCTCACTAATTTGGAGAAGGTGCTGCAAAGGTGCGTAGACAAAAGTTTGGTCTTGAATTATGAGAAATGCCATTTCATGGTCAAAGAAGGAATTGTGCTCGGATACGTGATTTCAGGCAGATGGATAGAAGTGAACAAAGCCAAGATTGAAATCATAGCAAAGCTTCCCTACCCAACGAACATCAAGCAATTGCAAGGGTTCTTTGGGCATGCTGGTTTTTACAGGAGATTCGTTAAGGACTTTACCAAAATAGCTCAACCAATGACAAGGCTGCTCCAGAATGAAGTGGAGTGGAATTTTGATGAAGACTGTAAGGAGGCTTTTCACATCTTGAAGGATAATCTGGTCTCCGCGCCCATAATACAACCTCCAGACTAGGGGATGCCTTTTGAGGTAATGTGTGATGCCAGTGGATATGCCATTGGAGCGGTTCTTGGGCAAAAGCGGAGAAAGGAAAGCCATGTCATCTATTATGCCTCCAAAACCCTCAATTGGGCCCAGATCAACTATTCCACCATGGAGAATGAAATGCTGGCAGTAGTGTTTGCTTTTGAAAAATTCAGGTCCTACTTGCTTGGAGGTAAGACTATTGTCTACACCGATCATGCGGCTCTGAAGTACCTTATGGCCAAAAAGGAGTCCAAACCCAGATTAATTCGATGGGTCCTGCTCTTGCAAGAATTTGATGTGGAAATCAAGGACAAAACTGGGGCACAAAATCAAGTGGCTGATCATTTGAGCAGAATTGTGAGAAAAGATGATGGAGAACCAATCAAGGAGATGTTTCCCGATGAGCAGTTGATCTATGCCCAAGGGAAGGAGGAAGACCCTTGGTATGCAGACTTGTGCAACTACCTGTGCTCTGGATATATACCTCCAGGATACACGTATACCCAGAAGAAGAAATTGGCCAAGGAAAACAAGGAATACATTTGGGATGAACCGTATTTATGGAAACAATGCGGGATCAAGTGTTAAGGAGATGTGTCCCACAAGAAGAACAGGAAAGCATTCTGGAATTTTGCCATTCAAAGGAGTGTGGGGGCCATTTTGGGCACAAGAGGACTGCGGCCAAAGTTCTAGAATGCGGGTACTACTGGCCAACCATTTTCAAAGACAGTTATACCACTTGCAAGACTGCCCTCAATGCCAAAGAGAAGGAAACATAACGAGGAGGAATGAAATGCCTATGATTCCGATTATGCCCGTGGAGATATTCGACATACGGGCCATGGATTTCATGGGACCCCTGCCCAGTTCGAGAGGGAACCTATACATCCTGCTTTTGGTGGATTATGTCTCCAAATGGGTCGAGGCAAAAGCATCCCCAACAAATGACTCAAAGGTAGTGGTGAATTTTTTGAAAACTAATATTTTTTGCAGGTTTGGTGTGCCCAGAGCAGTCATCAGCGACCAAGGATCCCATTTTTGCAATTTCTCGATCGAGAACTTGTTCAAAAAGTATGGAGTTCAACATCGGATCTCAACAGCCTATCACCCACAAGCCAATGGTCAGGCAGAACTGTCAAATCGCATCATCAAGACAATCTTGCCAAAAACCGTTGGTCCAACAGGGAAGGATTGGAGTCTAAAGTTGGAAGATGCCATATGGGCATATCGAACTGCATACAAGACCCCATTCGGAATGTCACCATACAGAATGGTTTATGGCAAAAGGTGTCATTTACCGGTAGAGCTGGAGCACAAGGCATTTTGGGCAGTTAATAAGGTAAACTATGACTGGAACGAGGCAGGCCAAGCAAGGAAGCTTGAGATTCAAGAGTTGGAAGAAATCAGAAGGGAGGCTTATGACAATGCAGTCCTATACAAAGAAAGAATGAAGAAAAGTCATGATGCCTTGATCGTGAACAAGCAATTCAACTATGGGCAAAAGGTTCTTTTGTACCAAACACGGTTCAAATTTGCCTCAGGGCAGCTAAGCACAAAATGGATTGGACTGTTTGAAGTACAAACCCAATTTCCGAATGGAACTGTTGAAATCAAGAGCCCAAAATCAGGGAAGGCAATCAAGGTAAATGGACAGAGGTTGAAGGCCTATTATGGGCATGATCCAAGGATTGGGGAGGAATTGGATCCATCCTCAGACACAAATCACCCTTGATTTTAAGGCTTTTGATTTATATTGTTTTATACCTAAACGTGGGGGATAATAAAGGTGGCATAATTAAGCTGATGTACACGATTAAATATCAAAAAAACTAAGTCAAAAGCCCTAAAATCAACTTCTATTTGGGAGTATGTCATACTCATGGAAAAAAATCAGAAAAAATTGAAAAGTTGGATATTTTTTTTCAAATTTTAAAGGTCATGGGAAAAACCAGAATTTATTGAAACTTCGTGTATTTTACGGCAAATATCCTTTTTTTAAAATGTAATTTTCATTAATTTATATTTTAATTATGTTTAATTGTATTTATTTATTTTAAACATATCGTTTAATTTCGATGCTCACCGTGCATTTTACGGCAAATATCCCTTTAAAAAATAAAATAAACGATATAATTAAAAAATTTATTGCACATCTCACCTAAAAGGTGGTATACAAAATTCAAAACATTTGTATAATATATAATCGCCCTTGTTTTATAAAGAGCTTTTGTTTTGAAGCAAATATTAGTATATTACACCATAATCACCCTAGCAAACTAGCCCTGATAATGTTGAGTTGTGATGAACTTTCGCTTCCCTTCTCAAGTATAGTAGATGAAACGTTTTATGTAAACTAGTTCATACAAGTGTGAACTACATGTCCAAAAATGCAGACTTCAACTTCCATCGTTTTCAAACATATCAAAATCGAAATTCCGGATAAGCTCATAATTTTTGGACAAAGTGTTATCAAGTTGGAAGAAAACGAAATTCAACACTATTGATAAGTTTCAAATTGTATATGTGTCACTTTCTAGTATTAAAAAGAAGACCAAATTAACGGACAATCAATATAATCGGATAATTAATTTTCTATTGTGTAAGAAGAGGTAAAGTGCAGGTTTTTGAAATTTTGTTTTCTTTTGATATTTATATTAGAACTAATTATACGTGATCACATTCCTGAAATCGTTGTCAGATACAAATTGCTCGAAGAAAAGACAAACGAATGGAAGAAACAAAATTCCTTACGATAAACTAATCAACCGTTGTGTGTGTTTCACATGCTGGCACTTATTTATAGCGCCAAATTTAAGGTTAAAATATCAATCAAGAATTAGGTATCCCAACTCAAGTTTGTCAAGCATTTGTCCTTTTAGGGTGGCTCTAGATTTGCCAACTTGTATCACATCTTGGCTAACCCTAGTCTAAACTAGCATTAATAATGTTCTAATTTATATAGGTAAGAGATAAATAGAGATTATTTGGTATCAATAATATAATTACTTGTTTGCTACATGTGATAAGGGTATATTTATCTCAGCGACACTAGTGTATGTTTCCAACTGAACCAAACTTTAAACCTTAATTTTGATTCGAATTTCGGTTATTCAAACTTTATAATGTACTCTCATTTTATGATGATGAAATTGAGACTCTCATTTTATATCATTATTTACTATCCAAAATATCGAAATTAAAATAAATTCAATATTAATCAAAGAAACATATTAATATATTAAATAATAGTCTATAGGATATTTGAAGGTTTTGAAAAAAAAAAATTGTTGGTTCAATTGGGTTGGATTCCTAAATAAAAGAATTTGTTGGAACCGAATTAAATATAATTAAAAGTTCGTCAATCTGGTTTAATTCCAACAAAAAGAAAGATATCTCAGTTCAACGTATCACCATTTTTCCTATATAAATGCACAACAAACGAGAATGATTGAAAACACTACGTCAACATATGGGTTTTTCATTACATCAAATATATATTAGGTTGTTTTTCTTCTTTTGTGCCGATAATATATTATGATTTATAAAATAGCAATCATATTTGTATTGCCTCTTTTGTATACTACTATTATTTACTTATTTAAATTTATATGATGGTAAAAGGAGAAGAGACGTAAATTTGTATCTTTTTTTTTTTTTGAAAGGGATTTTGTTTCTATTTCGCTGTAATGTCGTGTAGTGATATTGTTTCTTTTGCCTCTTGGGTATGTATTTATGTAAAAATAAGTTAACCATAAATTCTCGTAGTCCTTTTGTGATTTCCTAAGTTGATTTATTTAAACATGGCGCAATCAATGATAAAAACAAGATTTGTTTGTCTTGTTTTGAGGTAAATGAGAACAAGAAGTGATGTTTTAAATTATATAGAGCCAGGTCACACCATTTGTGTGACAGGACCTAGTGGAAATTAAGAAGAAAAATCCGCAGTGCACACAATTCCAGTACATGGCTTTGCTGTGACCAATTCCATAACAACAAGAGATCCTAAATTCTGCATGCACATAATGCCAAATTTATTAAGATTTGATTCACTAAGGAACGTGACATATTGTTCTTCTCTAGGATCCTCCAAGCTGCGTGTCTGTGGATTTGGAATAAGAATAATCAAAAATCAACCAGCCATTTCATATAAGAAGATATTTTTTTATTTTTTTATTTTTACTGTTAGAGTGTATTTTCTCTTTCATGGATAAATTTATAATAAAAAAGTGAGGGATAACAATGCCTTCTTTATTTTTCCTCATTTCTACAAAAGAGAAGTTCACCACTTTTCATTCATTCCTTTCACTTCAAGGATGTACAATATTATCACACCATGCATAATTTTTTTTGTTATTCCTTATTTTCCTATGATAAATTTATCCATAAAAAAGAACACACTTAGTATAAAAAAAAAACAAACTTCTTTTTCTATCACGGGACAGAGCAAAGTTTTTTAAAATTGGCGGACGAAATTATATTTATGTAATTAAGAATAAGTTTGGGTGGACGAAATTACAATTTTATATATAAAAAATTGAAAAAAAATTCGAAATATAATCTAAATATACTAAACAAAAAAAGTTACCCGGACAACTGCCGAATCATACTCGAAATATGACTTTGTCTCTATTTGTTATTATTATTAGGGATTCAATCAGTCGGTTACCCGTCTTTACCATACTAGTAGGATGGTTTTGAGTAAGCATTAAGCGGGTTTGGGATGGGTATTGACAAATACACACTTTTCAAAAATTCTAAGGTTAATATGATGTCAATTTTGTAGGAAATTGTGTGTTTGATGATTATTTTGAGCTTAAATTGGTTTGTTGTTGAGTACTTGTTGCTTCCTTGTTGTTTGAGTGACATTGCTGAAACATTGGACACAAATCAAGGATATTGAGCTTTATGGGATTGCAGTTCATCTCGATATGAGTTTGTAGGCAAAAAAGGATAAAAAATCAGACCACGCACGAGGAAGAACAGTCTGAAACAAAAACACTGCGCACTTGACATATCATTCACATTAGGAGTATGTGCAAGATACCAATTAGATCCGAAGAAAACGCACTTAGAAGTTGGAAAGAGGATTCTCATACATTTGCGAATCACTCCAAATATAGGTTTATGGTACCCAAATGATGATACCGTATATTCAGATTCAGATTCTGCAGGTTGTAGAATTGATCAAAAATCAACTTAACGAGCATGTCAATTCCTTGGATGTAAATTGATATCCTAGTTTTCAAAAGATCAAACATCAGTAGCAACGTCAATTATTGAAGCTGAATACATGGTCGTTGAAAGTTGCTGCTCTCAAATTCTATAGATCAAATAAAAGCTAAAGTACTATTAGGAACAAACTGGAGCAGTGCCAATATTCTGTGATAGCTCAAGCACTATAGCAATCACACAAAGTTCAATACTATACACAAAGTGTAAATATGTTGATGTCAAACATAATTTCATATGTGACCATGTCTAAAAAACATACCATTGTTAAAAAGAGAAGTTCGTAGACAACTGCTAAAGAATAATATCAAATAATACCTATTCAGATATGAATCAATACTATCAGCACCTACAAGTGATTCCAACGAGTGGTATTTCAGCAAGTCACCTCCGTCAGCTGATTGTATCATCAATTGATAAGTTCAACGACTGATCCATAAGTAGTATCAGTTGATTACTATTTAGTTGTCTAGTAAGGACAAAGATTTACTTCATTTATTTCTCTAAGTATTCTTGCATTTATGTCTCATAATTGGTAATTCATTTATTATTTTAACTTTATTAGAACCAATTTTGGATAAATATTGAAGAGATACTCTGCAGAATTTACCGATTCTGCCATGATTCTATGTTTTAAATTGTAGTTACTATTAATGACGTGGGTACCACTTTTTACGATACCAGTACGCTAGTGGTCCTACACTTATGGCCCACATGTAACTGATGCACAATTTACTTTCATGCATTTAACCTTTTATTGGTTATAAAAAGCAAAGTTTCATATTAATTTAAATATTTTCTGCCATAATTTTCCTTATCTATATTTTCTGCAGATCTCTCCTCCAACACACAAACCTTACAACACTCTTCCACATGATGATGATGAAAATGACAACCAAGGTCTACCATGAATACAAAGTATTGTTCAATGGTTCCAACCTCCCGGATGTAGAACATTTTATCAAAATGCTTCGCAGCTACGGCCAGAAGCATTTCCTCAACTGTTGTTCTCCCATGCTGCTCACTGATGAGGTAGAAAGTTACTACCAAAACCTCGTCATTCTTGAAGACAAAAAACCTTGGAGACTTGATCACTATTTCATTAGCAACAAAAATACCGTAACTAATATGGTGTAATCATAGTATAAATAGCAAACAAGTATCATATCTGCAGAGACTGATGAGCAAAAACACTCTGAATAATACTAATAAATACTACTACAATATCCAGACAAACAAAAAAATATGGTGGAGAATAAAAACTAAACTCAACTTATGCAAAAAAAAAAAAAACAGATAATAAAAAAACTAATCTTAGGGAATGCAATTATGTTAATTAAATATACACAATTAACATATTAATCCAAATTATCAATTTAATCCAGTCCTGATAAAAGATCACATAAGTAATCACACACTCTTGCTAGAGCAATTTATGATAGTTGATTTGTAAATTCTCTATCTCCGCTAGGTCTAAAGCAAACCTACTAACTCCCAAAAGCACATAAGAATAGCTCTCTATGATCCACTTATCTTCACTAGGTCTCAAGGTTAAAATTATATCACGCATTCCTAAATTCGCTAGGTCTCAAACTAAATAACTAGACAAGAAAATTATTGGTAAGTTAATCCACAAGAAACAGGCACTAGGAATTGTGAATCAGAAAGTGAAAGACAAAAATGTATCAATAAATCAATCACATAAATTCAATTAACTATTTACAAACTCTAGAATCAGAAGAGAAAACTAACTAGGCATCATATATAAAATAAAGCAAAAACATAATTAAAAAGAAAGCAATTAAAAAGAAATGAAATTGATAAAACCCGAAAAGAATGACAGCTTGAATCTTGCAGAAAATAAATCTAATATATGAAAGCAATAAATTTCTAAGTCTAAAACTGAAAAATATGAAAAATATAGATAAGAGAGGTATAGAGAGGTGAAAAGAGGTGTCTAATAGGTCAAAAAATGGCTTATATTTAGGCACAAGGGATAAATACAATACAGAACTCAAAAATACTGATAAAATTCCGAAAATTAAAAAATTCTCAAAAAATTGTAAAATCTCGTCGGCCACTATTCACTATTACGCGCGTCTTTCTTGTTTTAGTTATATCTCTCTCGTCCGAACTCTGATTGTCAATCCGTTTGCGCTCACGAACTCTATCACAATGATCTATAACTTTTATCCAGACCATACTTCCAAATTCGGCTTCTAAATTTCTGTAGATTTCATCAAAGTACGAGCAAGTATCATATTTTACAAGATAAAACAATTTAAGTGCAAAACAATCATCAAACACTCAATTCCCTATAAAAGTGACATTATAAGAACATTAAAAACTATAGAAAAGTTAGTGTTATCAAGACCACTTTCAGCATCACCAAAAAAGAGAACGGTGAGCATCGACGGACAGAGTTCAAGATTAACGTGATGGAGACGGCACACAAGATCTTTCGCCTTCCTAAGTTAAAAAATAGGCTAACAGATCTCTCTGTCGTTTAGATTGCAGACAGGTTTCTGACCATGTTGAAGCCTGACCAACAATTGGAAGACATTATCTCAAGAAGCCAACTGAAAGAGCCATTCAAACTTTTGCTAAATGTTATGGAGACAGCATCTCTTAGCCTTCATTTTGCCGACAATCAATGTAGCAGCACAATGCAAAACATCATTGTTACCATTACCACTGACTACAAGTTTAATTCGAAAGTGGTGTTTTTATAACGCATATAGGATGACACTTAGAATTTCTAAACGAAAGGTGGTTTTATCCACCTAGAGATGAAGATCTTTGCGATCATCCTAGAAACGCTCTAAAAGATGAAGACATAGTCTACCTAATGTCCAAGCCTTATGACAGAAGGTCGTCTCAGATGAGGAGTAAAGCTCTTGTTAGATCTGCTCTTAGATGCTCAACTCAGATAAGGATGCAAAGATCTCTCTCTCAGTGAAAGTAACACCTGCCAAGAAGAAGAAACTGATAACAAGATCCATCTCCTTCTAGACAAAGTCGATCTGGCACAGCCAAAGATGTTTGCTATTGCAGTCACTCTTTCCACAACGCAATTGTTCTCAAGCTATTAGAGATATTTGACGGTACCTCCTCAGGCACCTGGATGGGTAAAGATTCAGGGAAAGCCGGTTGGCTTCATTGAAAGTCCTACTAACTTCTACCACCCTCCACAGAAGGCATTAATGAAGGATAATAGGGTTGTAAAGTTTCTTCCCTAGGAGAAGGACTAACTCAGCATGAGAATAGATGAGCACAGATCAAATATTGGTGCTTATTTGCTGCTCACTCGTCCTTAATTCTCCCATGGACTACTTGAAACCAGCTTGTTGCTAATTTCAGGTCAGGCAAATCCAATCAACTTACTTGCTGCTCACAGTCTTGTTGAAGTTCAATCCCATTTCCTAAGATTCATAAAACGCCTTACTTTCTATCTCTACCTCTAATCAGCAACCTCGATCATTAATTCAATTTATCATGTGGTAGGCTTACTTGATCTTACCTTCACTGAACTTGATATTTCTTTCTTTCAGTATTCAACTAAGCTACCAAAGAATATATATTATGGTTAATTGAATTTCCTTTGACCTCTTCCTCAAAACACTACCTCTCTTTCAGATGATCTAGATATTATTAAGATGTCTCACAACTGCATACTGAAAAAGCAAGTTGTTAGCCTCTTCACGAGTTTTGCACAAAAGACCTAACTGTATCTCGACAAGTTCTTTCTGTTCATCTTTGATCATACTGAAATCAGTAACAAGGTCAAGAATTTTCTTTCTTTCATGTACTCCACAACCCCTCGCCGGTACCAATATTGGATCTTGGTACAATCTGGTTCATCAGCATAACTCAAGGCTGAAAATGATTTTTTTCTTTAAGATCTAGGCACCACTATCTTGTACAAAGCCATTTGGCATCGTGACAAAATCATTGCCAAGTTGCTAAACCAACACTTGCCTCCTTCATCTTCTTTTAAGGAGCAACACCAAGGAATATTAAAATTTGCCAATGAAGCTCATAAGCCTCATGAAACATTACAACAAGCTTTTTGAAAAGCTTAAGGCACTACATCTTCCATAGCTAGGATATCTTTTAAACCCTCTCAGTTTGCCGATGCACTTGATGCAGCTGTCAACTCCATGCTCTGTACAGTGAGTCAGAAGATACATAAGAACCTTGAAGCTCTTCGTTGAGTATCCTACTCAAACTATAAGAAGCTTGTGAACCATAGCTTATTTAGTTATTTTTTCGAAGCTGAACGTAAACACATTCTTACGAAAGTCACTGATCAGATTTAGACAATCGAAGAAAGGTTTATCAAAGATCAAAGGAATCATCTCAAGAAAACTTAGTTCAATCTCCAAAGATTCCAATGAGTTCATCCTCCTTGATCGACAAGAGAGATTCATTCACCAAACAAAGCCTAGAGAAAATGTTGAAGTCAAAGAACAAACTGCTTTAGTCACTGCAGTCCAACGACAACTGGAATCAGTAGAACGAAGACTCCATCAACTGGAAGCTTCTAACGGCTCCACCTCAGCTCAGCCTCAACACCTTCCTCAGACTCAACCTTTTCCTCGATCTATATCACTCCAAATTCTTCCTCACGTCATTTTAATGCTGCCAAAAAAGAGGAAGATAAAAAAAAGATAGGGAAGATGATGTGGTCTTTGACAAGGAAGTTAAAGAAGATCCAAAATCTTCTTAGGGGGAAGATAATCAGGAAGAGCCGAACAAATCAGAAATTGCTCAAACTCCTGCTTCTACTGCTAATACTGATCTTGTTCATGGTGTTGTTGATCAACATGTTGTTGCTGCCTCTCAACTTCCTGCTACTGAAGATAAAAGGCATAATGTTAGAACGGCCTTTCTGAAGTATAAACGACGATAAGCAAGGAAGACCACTGAGCAATATAAGTCCACTGACAAGGACTTATGGATTTTTGAATAATCATGGGATCCATAGTGCCATATCAAGATAACTTCTTTGGATATTTCTACGACTTCCACAATTTTCTTTAGGGAAATGACAATGAAGAGTTCCAAATCTTTTTAAAGTAGCACTTTGATACAACCACCACCAAGAAAATTCTCGAATATGCCAATGTTCACAATGTCAACCTGAAGACTATTTCCTGGCGTTCTCACCGCCGATCATACAAGGAGTTGTTGACATAATAAAGATCGAAACTTTAGTTGTTTATGTTTCTATGGTGCTGAAGATAGATCTTACTACTGATTCTGATCAGTACACTCATCTGAACAGTGTTGCATTAAAAATAACCCAAATCTTTTTTGTATACCCAGATGTACTACAAAAAATACCTTGTTGTTGTTGAAGATGGTATAATGAATGGTGATTTTCAATGTTTCTTATTTTGTCATACCAATTATTTTATAAAGGCATTTCATCAAGGCAAAAATATGTGCATTTAAATGTACAGTTCTAGTAAAATTTATGTAAAATTCACTAATTTTGAGCTATATTCTATTAATTTTAATTAATTTTTTTAACTACAATTAAAATTTAATTAGGACAGACCTATGTTACACCCACGTACATGGTGTACCTAAACAAGTTAAAATGTTAAAAACAAATTACTGGTTCCTTTTCCTTTTTTGTTTGGCCAGTAACTCATAATAAAACAAAGGAGGATAACAACCATGCATCTTTTTCGCCCGGTTTGAACAGTTCCTCCCAACAAAAACATTGTGAATTTACTTTTATTAAAAAAACTGTAAACAATCACTGAAATAGTCGGTAAAAAATCACGTTGGTCCAAAAATTTTAAGTGTTAATAGACGAATCTACCCACCCTTATAATCTATCTTATAGAACTACGCACCACATGTCTTATAAAACTACCCAAAAGTAAAAGTGATGGTGATAGGCATGCTTGATTTTTTGTAAAAGTTCTTACACAAGTACAATTGTATAAGAGTTGTCTAAGATAGGTAGTTAAAATTGGTACAAAATCTCATAAAGAGGCCATAAATGCCAACTCACGTCACTTTCCTGCATTAATATATAATCTAGGTTTAAAAAATTTTAAAAAATTAGGGCACGTTTGTGTGTTAAAAACATTATAACGAAGGCAAAAAAAATCATGATTATGTGTATTATGAAGGAAAGAGTTTTTTTGAAGCGAATGGCGTAACTAGCCGCCAGAAATCCTTAGCCGGCAACACTAGCCGCGGAGCTTTTTTACTGGCGGCTAGTGTTGTCGGCTACGAAATTCTGGCGGTTACTTACCTCATTCGCTCTAGAATTTTTTTTGTTCATAATACACATAATCGTGATTTTTTTACCCTTCGTGATAATGTTTTATTATAACATATGTAACGTAGGGCATGCTTGTGTGTTAAAAACATTATTTCGAAGGCCAAAAAATTCAAGATTATGTGTATTATGAAGGAAAGAATTTTTTTGAAGCTAATAGCGTAACTAGCCGCCAGAAATCTTTAGTCAGCAGCACTAGCCGTGGTGTTTTTATACCGGTGCGGCTACTTACGTCATTCGCTCCAGAATTTTTTTGTGTTCATAATATATATATAATCGTGAATTTTTTAGCCTTCGTGATAATGTTTTATTATAACATATGTACTGTTATTTTGAGATTTTATTTTAATTTTAAATTTAATTTTTTTATAGTGCAAGAAGTACACATGGATGTGAAACTGAAATATAAGAGATAGTGAATCTGCCAAAATTTGGATTATAGTGGGAGTAATAAAACTCACTTTATGCATGATTTGATTGTACATAAAATGATAGACTTACACATAAAATAATAGGAAATTATCAATTAAAAATATCCAACCTTATATATTCGGAAATGAAATAATATTATCTAGCTAAAAACTCAATTAGCCGCCGGAATACTATTGAACGACGTCCCTAGCCGCGTGTAAAATAACGAGCGGCTAGTGCCTCCAGCGAACGGTTTTCTGGCAGTTAGTGGGTTTGTTAGCTAGTAAATATTTTTTTGTTTCACAATATATGGTTGTTTAATTTTTTGAAGGGAAACTCGAGTTCATTCTGCAGGTGAAAAGATGAGTTAAAGGACAACTACGACGGACGCATCAAGTAGTCAAAACAAACGAGCACCCAAAAGGTGTGGTCTATGTGGCGAGCCTGGTCACACACGTAGATCATGCAAGGGTACGGGTGGCGACGAGTAGTTGAATTTCCTGTTATATTCAATGTGTACTGATGTTTTTCACTACAGTAATTGATGTGTTCAAGTTTGGCATTGGAATCAAAAGTTTTCCTTTTGATATCAATTGCATCATCTATAAAACATAACAAAAACAACAAATGTTGCACTAGCCGCCAGAATTTTGTTTTTTAGGAGCACTAGCCGCTCCATAAAAACCACGGCGGCTAGTGAACGCGGCTAGAGATTTGCTGGCGGCTAGTTGGTGAATTCATATTATTTTCATGTTTTATATGGGATGTCATAAGTTACTACATCAAATATAACATTAAATTAATTCAAACATATTGAAATAATTGATGTATTCAATTTAGCGTTGGAATCAAAACTTTTCATTTTGATATCAATTGCATCATCTATAAAACATAACAAAAACAACAAATATTGCACTAGCCGCCAGAATCTTGTTTTTTAGGAGCACTAGCCGCTCCACAAAAACCACGAAGGCTAGTAAACGTGGCTAGGGATTTTCTGACGGCTAGTTTGAGTTTTATGGTTTTTTTGATGTTTTAGAAGCTATTCAAGTGTTTGATTTGAAAATTTTGAAGCGGAAAACATACGTCTTTAGTAATTATCAACATTGACGTGTCATAACAACTATGAGTTGAAATTATGAATGAGAATTTGGAGAAGTGAACAATATTTTATATAAAAGTTGAGTACATAGCATAACATAACTTGAGATACCTTGGTTATGCATGAAACTGTAAAATAAGATAAAGTATCCAACTAGCCGCTAGAAATTCATTAGCCGTCGTCATTAGCCGCTGAGATTTTTACCAGCGGCTAATGATGGCGGCTAGTTGTATATTTTATCTTATTTTATAGTTTTATGTAGGTTGCAATTGAAAATGAAGTGAAATATAGATAAACAGATACTCCAATATCTAATCATAATGGATATGCATAATAATCATTAAAAAGTAGAAATACATAATTTATTGCTCCAGGGGGATGCAAAACTCAAAGATGCTACTGCCTATCTTGCTCCTATAGTCGGGGGAGTGACTATTGCCCCACACAATGCTTGGCGAGTCTGATATCAGACGTTCCACATACATGCACGCATAAAACAATAGTCGTGAATTCTTCTCTCTATCTCTCTCCCAAAAACACTTCAAATTTCATAACACAATATTATAAGTTAGAACATGACAGTTAATTTTGACAATAATTTGCATCAAAAAACGAGCATAAGCTTACCTCAACTCACAAAATAGCCATGAATTCTTCTCTCGCTCTCTCAAAAACAAAATTGCCGTCAATTCTCTGCTCTCACTCAACTTCCAGTTGTTTCCTTTGGTGGTGCGGCTAAATGAGAAACCAAAACCCTTATTTAACATAAACTATAATTAATGGGCCCTACCCCATTTATCACTTATCAAAATTTCATTTTATGATCCAATTAATCTCACAAAAGTTGTGCCAAGCCGTGAGATTCGTCCAACCCATGAACTTTGCTGCAAAGGCATGAGATTCTCACCCTATAAAGTTGCCTTGTAGCCGTTTCAATTGTTCAATCACCCATGCCTTTGACTTAGGTCTTCAAATATAAAAAAATAGAAACAAATAGTAAATTAAGGCTAAAAAATTCTATTTTTCTATATTATGAAATTAAAAAATATTTAGAATATAACTAAACAAGAAGTCGCCAGTAACCCTTAGCCGCCCGCTCTAGCCGTGATGAGTTTCTTACCTGCGGCTAGTTCAGTCGGATACTAATTTCTGGTGGCTAATTAGGTGGTAAGCTCTATAATGTTTTATTATTTCATAATATATGAGTTTAGAATTTTTTTTATTCAATATTTGTTATTATTTTATGTATTACGCTATTAATTCATGTTCAATTAAATAAACTCAATAAATTGAGACTTATTACCCCACAATAAACCAAATTTGTCAATCTCCTTCTCTAATATGTACTTCTTTTTTAGAAAATATATTTTAAATAAACAAATACAAAAATATGATATATTTGTGTATAATAAAATAGTAATACGAGGTGTGAGCGGCTAGGGTTTACTGGCGGCTAGTTGATCCATTAGGTTCATAATTATTTTTTGATTCACAATATACTTAAATTAGAATTTTTCAGCCCTCGTATTACTGTTTTATTATACACAAACGTATCTTCATTATTTTAAAACTTAGGGCATTTTAGGGTTACAAAGTAACGTGACTTTACAATAATTGCATATTTATCAGATTTTGTGCATTTTTAACTACCTATCTTACACATTTTCTTATATAATTGTACTTGTGTAAGAAAAATGTAAGAACTTTAAAAAAAAATTATGCAAACCTATCAACATCAATTGTGCTTCAAGTATTTTTGTAAGATACATTATATGAATGGGTAATTTTGTAAGACAAGTTATCAAAATTGGTACTTTATATTCCAACCCAAATTTTAATATGTTGCAACTTGATTACTAAACGAATATAGACCAAGTAATTAATAATTAAATTAATAGTGACTGGAGTACTGATGCTACAATTTACGTGGGGACTTGCACTCTCTCCCACATTTCTATAAACAAACACCAAAAATAAGAGGAAAGAAAAGAAGAATGTATACCCTATATATATAGGGAGAGGTTCAAATAAGAACCACTAAATAAAATTATAACGGAGAACCATTTTAAGCCATTCGATCATCAAGATCTACGGTGGATGCAACATCTTGGTGGATGAATGCAGATCCTGGGTTCGAATCCTGAAGGGAGCAAAATTTTTATTATTTTCGGATGCATTAAATTTAATAGCGAATGCATTAATTTATATAGCAGATGCATTGATTTTAATGGTTCTTATGTTCTCACGATAAGTGTGGTTCTCATTATAACCACACCCTATATATATATATATATATATATATATATATATATATAAGGGTGGACTACTGTGGGACCACATCTTAAAATAAGAAATAAGAGCAATTTTTAATGTATGAATTTTATGTAGAACACGTATGAATTTGCTGTATAAAGGTATGAATTGTGAAAAATAAATTTTTGCTACCTTTACGATTCGAACTCAGGACCATAAATCAATCTAACAGGATTACGAATCAACCGTAGATCTTGATGATCTAAGGGCTGAAAATGATTTTTATTTTATATCTTAAGAAATGCTCTTATTTTAGCCCTGCCCTATATATATATATATATATATATATATATATATATAGGGGTGGGCTAGAATAAAAACACTTTTAAGTGTATAAAATATAAATGTTTCTTAATTTACGAATTTTATGTAGAACACTTATGAATTTATCCAACAGAGTTACGAATTGCGAAAAATAAATTTTTGTTACCTTTGGGATTCGAACTCAGGACCACGAATTCATCCAACAGGGTTACGAATCAACCATAGATCTTAATGATCTAAGGGCTGAAAATCATTTATATTTTATACACTTAAGAGTGTTTTTATTCTAGCCCTCCCTTATATATATATATATATATATATATATATTGTTGGGTCCGGGGGGTCTCGAATAGGTGTATGGGGGGGGGGGAATACACCTATAGGCTATTTTTATGACTATCTACAAACCTCAATCAGAGGGATCTCAGTCAGAGATAGAAACGAAACTTTACACGCAAACAAGACACCTGTTTAACCGAAATAAGTGTTGACCAACAGGGTTGACGACTGATACTGAAAGCTCTTCAGTAAAGAGTTATCAGTTAAGTCACTGGAACTTAACTGATCCACGTAAGGGCTTCAGTCGTGTTTGCAGAGATGAAGATGATATCTCTCTTCCTTACTATCTGAGGATAGTGAGTCAGATTGATATCATACGCAGCGGAAATTAAACTTAGTTTCGAATAGCCTCGGTGGAGCAGATAGTTGGATTAAGGTTTCTCTTTTCAGTTAGTCAGCATTCAATTTTATCAATTGAAATAACACAGTTATGAATATAAAACTGAAAGCTGTAAATAACATAGAGACTTTTACGTGGTTCGGAAAAACTCTTTCCTACATCCACGGCTGGTTGATCAGACCAACAATCCACTCCGCAAGTGCTTCCCGGGTGCACTGCAAACCGTGAACTGAAGATAGCTCTCTCTTCAGCACCTACACACCTCGCGTAGGGTTTCCCTACCTACACACCTCGCGCAGGATTTCAGCACCTACACAGCTCGCGCAGGATTTCCTTGCTAAGCACACCTCGTGCTCAGACTTCCCTATCAGAGTTCAAAACACCTTCTGAAACTCCGAGTCACTCAAACACTCTTATGGGGGAGAGGTTTAAACGAGTGCCAACTATACTTACAAAGAACAAGTTCTTTGAAGCAAGTTTGACCTTTGGCTTCTGGGTACACAGAATATATGCCTAGGGTCTAAGAGAATGTATGTAATCAGCGGTGACTGATTTTGGCTTTGGAATTCTCTTCTTCGATTCAAGCTTTGGGCGATTTAAGCTTTAGGCTGAGTAGCTATTTCGGCAGAGCTTCAGCTTATGTCGTTGAATCGGTGAAGATTGAAGTGATCCTCGAGCGCTATTTGTAGGAGAACTCTTGAATAGATCCGTTGGCGTAAATCGTCCTCAAGATTTCTTCCGTTGGAGAGCAATTCGAATTTGGTCTGAGGCTTCAATCTTCGAGGTTCCTTGTCTGTGTGGAAACGGCTCTCTTTGATGGACAGGAGATGTGACATCTCTGAAAAGTAACCACCAGATAGGAATGACCTCTGCAGAGATAAGATATTGAGATATCTCTGCATTTAATGCGGCTGTACTTGAGCGTACGTGGCTTCCTCTGAACGTTGGAAGATCAGTCCTAGGAGGAATGTTCAACTGATACTTGAGTTTAGTATCAGTCCATGGCGCGCATTAAATAATCAGTCTTCAACTGATTCTTCAACTGATACTTCAGTTGGTAACTGCAGTCTTCAGTCTTCAGTCTTCGTTCTTCAGTCTTCAGTCTTTGACACCGCAACTAAACTAGAAACGAACTCTAACACTTGAGTTCAAAAACGATTCTAGTCTATTACATTTAAGTCCTATGAATTTTGGTATCATCAAAACAAGGGTTAGGATATTCCACAAGGTTCCCAACAATTTCCCCCTTTTTGATGATGCCAAAACCACACAGCAGTTCTAGACAGCAAAAAGACTGAGCTCACAGTACAAGTTCTAGACAAGGGGTGAAAGTTGTTCCCCCTTAACAACAGAACCTAAATAACTTGTACTCAGAGCAAGAACGAAAACAGTTCTAAACACAGAACAGTAAGAAGATAGAAACAAAACCATAAATCAGAGCCTGGACAAAGAGTCATTGTCTTCAGGGTGAGATCAATAAGAAGTTCATTTCATTAAACGGACTGATAAGCCATCAGTCTAAGTACAGAGCAAGACTTACATTGGAGTAAAAAGTAAAACAAAAACATCATGGATAAACCATGGACTCCAGCAGTCTGCTTGTCTGCGCCTTGAACTTCTTGATCTTCATCTTCTGTCTTCGTGTCTTCAATGTTCCTAAGCTTGTTCCACTCTCACTTGTTTTCCGTTGAATTGAGGTCTCTTCTGAAACGTCATCCTTCTGGTGATCCATAGCTATCCCATCTAAAGTCAAGAAATAGGGGCAGGAGTAATCTTCTCAAACAGATTACTCACTGACTCTTACTTTCCCAACTTTCCCCCTTTTTGGCAACATCAAAAAGAGAGAGATGACCATGGAAGCTGAAAATCAAATGAGACAACAACTCCAATTCTCAAGTTGTGAAAACGTCTTGAGAAGAGGAGAGGTCCTGAGAATGCAGAAGGAGAAGAACGTCAGGAGTGGGTGGAGAAGAAAGAAAAAGAATGACGGAGAAGGCGGGGAGATAGAGAAATGATGGGAAGCAGTTTGAAGGAAGGGAAAGTATGCATAGCATCGTTAGAGATAATCATGAGATGTAGCTATACATACTATCCGAAGAGCGAGGAGACAGACGAGAAGAGATGAATTAGAAGTGCGAGAGGAGGGGAGGAGAAACGAAGGAAATATATGACGAGGCGTTCATGAAAGAATTGGATCAGAACATGCCTTCGTCATACATGGGGGAGAAAAAGATGTGAAGATGGAGAATCGAATCAGTGACAGTCGTGAGGACTAGCACTGTCGATTTTGCGCCGGATGGCAATGAGCTTTTGCGCATTGCTGTTGCACCACATGGAGTCTTCACCAAAAGGTGAGAAGTTTCCTGAGAAACAGGTGAAGTATGTCCATATTCTAGACAGGAACTTCCAATCCATGTGCCGGGCATGAGGATGGAAGACGCTCGTTTCGCTGGATACAAGTGAGGGTAGAGCAAACTTTGACGCCGGAGAGACGTTGTGATCCAGTGGAAGGGTCCGGTGAAGACCAAGACTATGAGCGTCATTCTTCCACTCCATGACTTTGCAGTCATAGATTTCTCCTTTAGTCGGAACAATTTTTATCTGCAACTTTGGAAACAATTGAAACTTTTTCTCACAGTGAAAGCTGTGGAGAGTTGTTAGTTGATGCAGAAACACTATGAAGACAACATGGTATAAATAAACAAGATGTGAACCATGTAGAAGATGAAAAGGTTTTTCGAAAACTGTGCCTTAAATGCAATTGAAGAAAAATTTCGCGTCCGCCGTCACTGCGAGGGACTTCAAAAGGCATCATTACACATGTCATGTCAATGAGCGTTTCAAGAAATTTTATTGCAGAGGCAAAAAGGTTGGAAGGATTTTTGGCAAAAAGATCAGGACAAGTTCAATCAAAACAGATTTTCACTTTATAAAAATCTTGTCCTAATTCGGATATTCCAATTCCAACAATTCCAATAATCAGTTAAAGTTTTTGAAAGAAACTGATCAGTTAGAGAAAAGATTTTGAACTAAAAACTTAAAGCTCTAAACTGAAATAACTGATTTTGAAAAGGTAAGCATCTTAAAATACTTACTGATCAACTGAACATAGTAGTCAGTTGATACTACGTGATCCTGGATGATTCATCAGGATGACTTCCTCTTCAGATAAGCACTCGGACTTCATTGCTTTTTACGTCGACGAACGTAGAAGCAGCAGTTGGTTGACCACCAGTCAGCATGACTGTTCGAGAAGATCTTCAAACACAGCATCACTCTTCAGGGTTGATGAGGCCAATCTTTGCACAAAGATCGTTGAACCTCTCTTCTGGAAAAGCCTTGGTCAGCAGGTCCGCTCTCTGAATAGCAGTGGGAATCCATTCCACAGAGACATTCTTCTTTTCGACATGATCACGAATGAAGTGATGTCGAATCTCAATATGTTTGACTCTGGTGTGATGAACTGGATTCTGGGAGATTGCAATAGCACTGGAGCTGTCGCAATAGATAGGAACTTCCTTTTCCTCGATCCCATAGTCCTTTAGTTGATGGACTAACCACAGGATTTGTGAGCAGCAGCTTCCGGCAGCAACATATTCAGCTTCAGTTGTAGAGGTGGCGACTGAAGTCTGTTTCTTAGAAAACCAAGAGATGAGCTTGTTTCCTAGGAATTGACATGTTCCGGAGGTTGATTTGCGATCAAGCTTGCATCCACCGAAGTCAGAGTCTGAAAATCCGGTGAGCTTGATGTCGTCCTCTACTGGGTACCACAATCCTAAATTGGGTGTGCCCTTGAGATATCTCAGAATCCGCTTAGCTGCATCTAAATGAGCTTTCTTAGGATCTGATTGATATCTTGCACAAACCCCGAC
The DNA here is from genome assembly GCF_028751815.1 of Salvia miltiorrhiza. NCBI lineage: Eukaryota > Viridiplantae > Streptophyta > Magnoliopsida > Lamiales > Lamiaceae > Salvia > Salvia miltiorrhiza. The sequence continues at coordinate 443,022 of NW_026651513.1, forward strand.
TGCAAATGCGATATCTGGTTTGCTCGCAGTCAAATACAGCAAAGATCCAATGATTTCTCTGTACTTCTTCGAAGAGACAGAGCTTTGATTTATGCTTAATTTACACGATTTTTAAGGGGTTTGTTTGTGCATATCTTAAGTTAATCTTCTGGAAATTGGTGCGTTTATGGTGTATTTTATGCTTTGCAGGTGATTTAGGCTTTCGAGATGGAAGAATTCAATTTTGGATGATTTTCGCGATTTTTAGGTATTTGGGTCTGTAGAGCAGCGAAATCATCATTGCTCTGGAAGACCAGAGAAATCAAAGCCCAAATCCGCGAATGTCAGAGGAGTCTAGGCCAGAGGAGTCGCTTCCCTGCTGACCAGAGGAGTCGAGTCCAGCGCTCAAAAGTCAGAGCAGAGGAACCAAGTCAGAGGGATCCGACAGAGCAGAGAAATCAGTCAGAGAAGTGAAAGTCAGAGGAATCAATATTCAGAGAAGTCCATTACAGCGGAATCGAGAAGCCAGAGAAATCACCCATTCCTCTGGCGATAGCAGAGAGATCACCCATTCCGCTGGCGATACCATTCCTCTGGCGAAACTCATTTCTCTGGCGTGGTCCGTTTTCAGTGCGTGCATCCAGCTGGAAAGTTGCCTTGTTTTACACGATTCTATTACCTTTAGAATTCTTTTTCCTTTTGGAATTCTACTTTGCATGGCAACTCCTATGGTGATCTGAAGGAAATCTGAAGCTTATAAATAGGTCCTCTTTTGACCTAAGGCAGATCATCAGACGACAGAACCTCGAACACTAGTATTCATACTTTAGTTTTTAGCTTTATAATTTTATTGCTTTCTAGTTTTTAAGGTTTGGATCAAGATTGAAGATTCAAGCCGCTACTTCAGTTTTTATTTAATTCGGTTTTTACACAATTCTGTTTTTACAATTGCTTCCAATTTAATTATGTTTATGTTTGATTTTACTATGTCTGGCTAGTATTTTAATCTGAACCTAGGGTTTGTATATATCTGATTAATTATGTGTTTTTGATTTATTGATATCAATTTGCCCTCCAACTTATGATTCATGATTCCTGGTGCTTAATCTCTTGTGAATTATCTGATCAATGATTTACATGTCTAGCTGTTCAGTTTGAGTCTTGAATGCGATAATTGTTCAGCCGATTCAGGAATGCATGATATAGTGTTAGCCTTGAGTCTTGAATGCGATAGGTGAAGCTATAGGAAGCTATTCTTTATGTGCTATTGGGAGTTAATTTATTCCTTGGAGTCTTGAATGTGAAAAGGGATTAATTAATCTACGTTCATAGGTGGTCGTTAGAGACGCTTGTGAATAATATAGTGATCTTTCATCAGGGTTGGATTAAAATTGGTAATTGAATCAATAGGTTGAATGCATGTAGTTGATTGGTGAAAATACATCCCTAGGGTCAGAGTTTTCCATATTTGAATTTATCTACGTATTTTTTATTAGTTTCTATTTGCGTTTTAATTTACGTCAACCAATCTCTCCCTTTCGTTGCCTGAATATTACTATAGTTTAATTAGGATTACTTAGAGTAATTCGTTATAATAGTCCCTGTGGATACGATACTCGGTTACTGATTTTGTGCTGCAATTGCACCGTGTTAGTTGCGGTAATTTGTTGCTAATAATTTAGTGATCAACTTTTTGGCGCCGTTGCCGGGGACTATTTAGAATTGACTTTAATATTTCTGATTAGACTTAAGCATTATTTCAGGCGTTATAAATTTTTATTTTATTTTATTTTTAGTTTTTAAAATTTCTTTTCTTGTTTGTTGTCTCAGGCGTGTATGATCACGAGATCCAAAGGAAAGGAACATCTAGTACCTTTGAACTTGGAAATCGAAAAGCAATACAAAAGAGACAACCGCGAAAAGAAGAAGCAAGCAATGGCAGAACAACAGAATAACATGGACCTTGAAACTCTTGTGCGAGCCGTGACACACCTTCAGAGGCAGCTAGACGAAGAGAGAGAGCGCAACCGGGCTCCTCCACCAGAGCCACCACTGAATCATATGTATCAGCCTCGGGTTGATCAATTTCAAGGAGGCAAATGGGGACCAACTGTGCAGGCCAACACATTCGAGCTGAAGCCGGGATTGATAAACATGGTGCAAGCTGAGCAGTTTAGTGGAGCGGCTTCTGAAAATCCGCATGCTCACATTACCCAGTTCCTAGATATCTGCGACACCATTAAGCAGAATGGAGTGCCACCTGATGCCATCAGAATGAAGATGTTTGGATTCTCTCTTAGGGACAGAGCGAAGGAGTGGTTCAAGAGTCTGGACAGAGGTGCTATTACTGGATGGGAGGATTTGTGTAGAGCTTTCCTAGCAAAATACTTTCCTGCCTCTAAAGCTCAGAAAATCATTGCAGAGATTTCTCACTTTTCCCAGCTAGGAGATGAGACCATTCATGATGCCTGGGAAAGATTTCGTGAGCTGCTCAGGAACTGTCCACAACATGGTTTCACGGAGGATCAGCAAATCATTCATTTTTATAATGGTTTGACTGGTCTGACAAAAAGTATGGTGGATGCTACTGCAGGTGGATGTCTTCTACATAGAAATACAAAGGAGGCTTATCGAGTGATAGAAGAGATGGCCTCCAACAGTTATCAATGGCCGAATGACAGAAGTTCCACGAGAAGAATTGCAGCTGTGAATGAGGAGAGAGATAATTTTAAAGAGAAATATGAAGCTCTTCAAAAGCAGTATGAGTTGGAGAGAAAAGCATTGCTAGCTAAAATTCCTCAGCAGCCGATTTTATCCGATGTAACACAGTTTGAAGATGCTAATTTTGTCCAGCAGCAGTACCAATTCAATAGACCAAACTATCAGGGACATCAGGGTGGACATCCACCGTATCATCCCAATAATAGGAATCATCCAAATTTTTCCTATTCAAATCCCAACAATGCTGTGCAACCTCCACCTGGGTTTTCTGTGTCTAGTGGAGGAGTCATCAATGAGCCGAAGAAGGATTCACTAGAGGAGATGATGAAGCAAGTGTTGGTGAAGGTGACCGGGATGGAGGCAAACTCGGCAAACATGGGGACCAAAATTTCCAACATGGAGCAAAATTTTTCAGCATTGTCTAAGCAGGTGCAGATGTTGGAGACTCAAGTTGGTCAGATGGCCAACCAAGCAGCTGCGCAGAACAAGCCAGGCCAACTTCTTAGCAACACTCAGTTCAATCCGAAGAGCCAACATCAGCAGCCTCAGCAAAATCAGCAATGTCATTCCATCCGGGTGGTTGATAATCCAGTTGAGGATCCAGAGCAGAGGAATCAAGAGCAGCGGGATCCAGAGCAGAGGGTTCCAGAGAAGCGGGTTCCAGAACAGCGAAATCACTCAGAGCAGAGGAATCCTCCAGAGCAGCGGAATGGCAAGGAAAAAGGTGTCGAGATTTTTGAGGAGGATGATTTGGAGACGATTGTATGCGATTCGCCACCAATTTCTAAGGTGTCGAGTTCTTCTGCAGTTAAGGAGCCCATCCCTAATCCCACATTTCCCAGGCCAGAGTACAAGCCTGTGGCGCCTTTCCCGAATCACCTGGCAAAACCAAGATTAGATGAGCAAAGCTCCAATTTTTTGGAGACATTTAAGAAGTTGGCTGTGAATATTCCTTCCGTGGAGATCTTGAGAAACAAGCCAAATGAGGTGCAAATTGTGAAGGCTGTGATGGAAAAGAACCGTGCATTCAATGAAATTGAGGAGGTGCTCGCAGTGAAGGAGTATCAGCTGCCTCCAAAGAGAGAAGATCCGGGCAGTTTCAATATTCCTGTGAAGATTGGGAAGTCATTGTTTGAGAAAGTGCTGTGTGACACCGGAGCAAGCATAAATGTCATGCCTCTTAAAGTATATAGGAAGTTGCAGCTGGGGGATTTGAAGCCAACCGACAAGACAATTCAACTGATTGATAAGTCTTGCTCTAAACCTCTAGGAGTTGCGGAAGATGTGCTTGTGAAGGTGAGTGATTTTTTCTTCCCAGTCGACTTTGTAGTGTTGGATATTCCGGAGGATCCAAAGATGCCTTTGCTGTTAGGGAGACCTTTCCTTGCCACATGTGGAGCAAAGCTAGATATGCAAATGGGGACGATGATATTGGGAGCCTATGGGGAAACGGTGATCTTCAAGAAACCTCCACCAAAGGAAGTTCCCCAGAACGAAGTGATTAATTTGGCTGACAGTTTTCTAGCAAATTCGGAGGATGAAGAGGTTGCGAAAAATGAGCTGCCCAAGTATGAAGCCAAGAAAAAAACTCGAAAACCAAAAGAAGTTCTGACTTTTGAGATGTGTTTGTTTTTGGAGCATGATGGGGGGTCTTTGAAAACCCATACCCCCAAGAAGAAGAAAGTGAAATTCCGAATTTTTCGGAATAAGAATGAGAAGGGGGCAATGCTGGTGGAGGATGTCCGAGCCAAGAGAAGTGTTTTGGTGGAGAGGGCACCCAAGAGTAGAAAAGCCTTCCGATGGTTAGAATGTTGTTTCTGACCTCCATGAGTTTTTGAGGTATCGTCGAGCTCTAGACGTTAAATTAAGCACTTGTTGGGAGGTAACCCAACTATTTTTCTTTGTTTTGTTTTCCTTCCTTTTAGTTTCGTTGTGTTTTGTTTTGTTTCTTTTTGTTTCTTTGTTTTGTTTGGGGCTTTTGTTTCTCTGTCAGGTTTCTGGAGGTTTTCGTGTTTCGGCAAAGCCGCTCACTTCGCTGCTCTGTCCAGAGAAGCCACCCTCTCCTCTATCCTGACCAGCGAAGTCACTCACTTCGCTGCCCTACCCAGCGCCGCCATATTTACTCTACCCAAGGCCACAAACCTCTTCAACGCCTCTCACGAAGATTCAGCTTTGCAATGCCGATATTCAGGGAAGTTTTCTACACTTTTCATATTTCTTTTATGCCCTGAGGACATGGCATACTTTAAGTGTGGGGGGGGGGTGTTTCTATGCTTATATTTTTCAAAAATTGTGCGAAATTGATTTTTCTATGCTTAGTTTTTGGTTTCGAATCTGGCTAATTTTTATGAATCTGTGGAAGAGAAGATGGTTTTCGATGTGAATTTTGGGTTTGTGAATGAATGGAGGATATTCTTGTTTTACCTTTGATATATGTTTCTTGATTGTGCAAAGAATTATGAGTTTTGTTGCAACACTTTTGTAAGTTAGTAAAACGTGATTTGTCCGGTAGATGCTAGAAGGAGTGTTGTCATTGTGATTGCCTGCGATCGTATCTTATCTGTGAAATGTGAAAAATGTTGGACGAATTGCCAACTTTAAAAAAATTGCCAGCTCTGAAACATCTGGCCTGTTCTGAAATGTGATAGCTCTGAGTCTCTGCTCCTCTAGTCTAATTATGAGCATGGGAAACCACGTGAAAAGACTTTGGATTATATCCAAATGGTTTTATTTCATGAATTATGGCTCAACTGTCGAAAATTCTAAGCACAAAAAGTGTGAAAAATGGTGATATTGATTATAAAGGCGGTCACATTAGGGAATTCACTTCTAGCGGAGAATTGGGTCTGATCGAATTACTTGCATTACTCTTTTGTTGCTTCTTAAACTTTGAGTTACTTGCATGACCGAGAGATGTATGTTGATTGTAAAGTTTTGAATTGACTTTGTGAATGATGGGATGGAAATAATCGTTGTTGAAATCAATCTCTTCCTAGGATTCATATAGATTTTGCTTGAGGACAAGCAAAAGGCTAAGTGTGGGGGAGTTGATTTATGCTTAATTTACACGATTTTTAAGGGGTTTGTTTGTGCATATCTTAAGTTAATCTTCTGGAAATTGGTGCGTTTATGGTGTATTTTATGCTTTGCAGGTGATTTAGGCTTTCGAGATGGAAGAATTCAATTTTGGATGATTTTCGCGATTTTTAGGTATTTGGGTCTGTAGAGCAGCGAAATCATCATTGCTCTGGAAGACCAGAGAAATCAAAGCCCAAATTCGCGAATGTCAGAGGAGTCTAGGCCAGAGGAGTCGCTTCCCTGCTGACCAGAGGAGTCGAGTCCAGCGCTCAAAAGTCAGAGCAGAGGAACCAAGTCAGAGGGATCCGACAGAGCAGAGAAATCAGTCAGAGAAGTGAAAGTCAGAGGAATCAATATTCAGAGAAGTCCATTACAGCGGAATCGAGAAGCCAGAGAAATCACCCATTCCTCTGGCGATAGCAGAGAGATCACCCATTCCGCTGGCGATACCATTCCTCTGGCGAAACTCATTTCTCTGGCGTGGTCCGTTTTCAGTGCGTGCATCCAGCTGGAAAGTTGCCTTGTTTTACACGATTCTATTACCTTTAGAATTCTTTTTCCTTTTGGAATTCTACTTTGCATGGCAACTCCTATGGTGATCTGAAGGAAATCTGAAGCTTATAAATAGGTCCTCTTTTGACCTAAGGCAGATCATCAGACGGCAGAACCTCGAACACTAGTATTCATACTTTAGTTTTTAGCTTTATAATTTTATTGCTTTCTAGTTTTTAAGGTTTGGATCAAGATTGAAGATTCAAGCCGCTACTTCAGTTTTTATTTAATTCGGTTTTTATACAATTCTGTTTTTACAATTGCTTCCAATTTAATTATGTTTATGTTTGATTTTACTATGTCTGGCTAGTATTTTAATCTGAACCTAGGGTTTGTATATATCTGATTAATTATGTGTTTTTGATTTATTGATATCAATTTGCCCTCCAACTTATGATTCATGATTCCTGGTGCTTAATCTCTTGTGAATTATCTGATCAATGATTTACATGTCTAGCTGTTCAGTTTGAGTCTTGAATGCGATAATTGTTCAGCCGATTCAGGAATGCATGATATAGTGTTAGCCTTGAGTCTTGAATGCGATAGGTGAAGCTATAGGAAGCTATTCTTTATGTGCTATTGGGAGTTAATTTATTCCTTGGAGTCTTGAATGTGAAAAGGGATTAATTAATCTACGTTCATAGGTGGTCGTTAGAGACGCTTGTGAATAATATAGTGATCTTTCATCAGGGTTGGATTAAAATTGGTAATTGAATCAATAGGTTGAATGCATGTAGTTGATTGGTGAAAATACATCCCTAGGGTCAGAGTTTTCCATATTTGAATTTATCTACGTATTTTTTATTAGTTTCTATTTGCGTTTTAATTTACGTCAACCAATCTCTCCCTTTCGTTGCCTGAATATTACTATAGTTTAATTAGGATTACTTAGAGTAATTCGTTATAATAGTCCCTGTGGATACGATACTCGGTTACTGATTTTGTGCTGCAATTGCACCGTGTTAGTTGCGGTAATTTGTTGCTAATAATTTAGTGATCAAGCTTCCTTCTGAACCTGGATCAACTTTCCAGTTTGTGTTCATTGGGATCATGACTGACTTCATGTGCTGAATACCGAACTTAGCTATCAGCTCCTTCGCATACTTGGACTGGCTGATCAGTATTCCTTCTTTGGTCTGCTTGACTTGCAATCCGAGAAAGAAATTCATTTCTCCCATCATGGACATTTGGAATTTGTTCTTCATGATGTCAGCAAACTTATTGCACATGTGTTCGGATTTAGATCCGAAGATTATGTCATCGACATAAATTTGAACAAGCAAGAGATCTTCTCCTTCTTTGAGAGTGAACAACGTTCTGTCCACAGATCCCTTTTTGAAGCCTTGTTCAATCAGATACTCCGAGAGAGTATCATACCACGCTCTTGGTGCTTGCTTCAACCCATAGAGCGCTTTCTTCAGCTTGTACACCTTTTCTGGTCCAGCAGCCTCAAATCCTGGAGGTTGTTCTACATAGACTTCATCTGTAAGCACTCCATTGAGAAATGCACACTTGACATCCATTTGGTGTACCTTGAAACCTTTGTGAGCTGCAAAAGCTAAGAAGAGTCTGACTGCTTCCAATCTGGCAACTGGGGCAAATGTCTCGTCGTAGTCGATTCCTTCTTCTTGACTGTATCCTTTAGCCACAAGCCTTGCTTTATTTCTCACAACGTTTCCTTCTTCGTCTTTCTTGTTCTTGAAAATCCATTTCAAGCCAATCACCTTTGCATCGTCTGGTCGATCCACAAGCTCCCAAACAGAATTCCGGTTGAATTCATTGAGTTCTTCTAGCATTGCGATGACCCATTCTGTGGACTTCAGAGCTTCTTCAATATCCTTCGGCTCTGTAGTTGATAAGAAACAGCTGAAATTCTTATCTTCGTTGATGCAGTTCTGGTTGATGTCGAAGACGAGGTTGCACATAGATCTCCGAGTCTTGACGCCATCTGATGGTTCTCCAATGATGTTCTCCTTAGAGTGGAGTTCAAACCATCTTCGATATTTCTTGATTTCTTCAGGAGATGGTGGAGCTTCTTTAGTTAGAATAGCTCTTGGATGTTGAGCACTTTCTGGAGCAGGGGAGAGTTGAGCTGGGGCGGCTTCTGCGCGTTCATCTTGAACTTCAGCAACTGGAGTTCCCCCTTGACTATTGTCATCTGTATTGGCTCCAGTTTGAACTTCAGACCGTTGGTTGATCTTCTGATACTGAAGCATCTCAGTATCTTCATCCTTGCCAGGTCCCCATACCAAGATAGTAGAGGGCTCGTCAGTATGGATTTCAGCTTTGGAACCTTCAGTGATCTGAACATTCTTTTCAGCATCTTGTTCCCTGAAACCATCTGTAGACTCATCAAAGATCACATAAGGTGTTTCTTCTACACATAGAGTTTGAGTATTGAACACTCGATAGGCTTTGCTTGAACGTTCTGTTCCGGAGTATCCAAGGAAGACTCCTGGATCAGCCTTGCAATCGAAGGTGTTCAACCTCTTCTTATCGTTGTTGTGTATGAAACACTTAGAACCGAAAGCATGAAAATGGGCAATCGATGGCTTTCTGTTCTTCTATAACTCGTAAGGAGTTCTTCCATGTCTCTGAGTGAGGAAGGAGCGATTCTGCGTGTAGCATGCGTTGTTGACTGCTTCGGCCCAAAACTTTAAGGGGAGTTTTGACTCGGCTAGCATCGTCCTTGCTGCTTCCTTTAGAGACCGGTTTCTTCTCTCTGCAACTCCATTCTGCTGTGGAGTTCTTGCTGCAGAAGTTTGATGACTGATTCCTTGTTCATCACAATACTCACGAATGACAGTATTGAGGAATTCAGTCCCACGATCTGATCTGATGCTGATGATGTTGACTTCCTTTTCAACGCTCAGTCTCTTCAACAGCTTTGGCAGTTCCTCCAGTGTCTCTTTCTTTTTGAAAAGAAAGATAACCCAGGTATATCGTGAATAATCATCCACAACTACCAAGGTGTACTTCCTACCGTTGTAGCTTCTTGGAGTGATCGGGCCAAACAGATCCATGTGAAGTAGATGCAGAATCCTTTCAGAGGAGTGTCCTGTCTTTGACTTGAATGATGTCCACGTCTGCTTTCCTCTGAGGCATGCTTCACATTCTTGCTTCTTCTGGAATACAATAGAAGGGAGTCCTTCTACCAGTTGATGTTTAGCAAGTTTGTTGATCGTCTTGAAGTTGAGATGGTTGAGTCTCTTGTGCTATAGCCAATTGAGCTCTGAGCTGCTTTTACTGATGAGGCACGTTTTTGGTGGGCTGTCTTCCCAAGAAACGACGTAGAGACTTCCTTGTCTGAATCCCTTCAGAACCACCTTCTTCTGATTGTTTCTAACAGTGAATTCATCCTTTTTTATTTTCACTGTGAAACCACTGTCACAAAATTGACTCACAGACAACAGATTATGTTTAAGACCAGAAACAAAGCTAACATTACTGATACTGGCGTTACCCATGTTGAGCACACCATAGCCTTTTGTTTCTCCAATCGAGTTGTCTCCGAATGCAACTTTGGATCCAGCTTTCTCAACATACTGGGATAGATATTCTTTGTAGCCCGTCATATGCTTCGAGCAGCCACTGTCCAGATACCACGTTCTGATTGAAGCTTTGGTCTCTTCCTTCTTTTTATGTTTCCTGACATTGACCTGCAAGAAAGAGTTGCTTCAGGCACCCAGTCAAGCTTTGGGTCCTTCAATGTTAGTTCGAGTTCCCTTTGGAACCCAAATCTGCTTCAGAATTGGTCTGGCTGATTTCTTGCGCATTGTTGGATGTCTGATCGGTGTCGTTGGCGCTTCAGGTGGCATATGAGCATTCTTCCGTTGAGAAATCCTTTTGAAAGCCTCACTCTTGTAGCAGTTCAGTCTGGTGAGTGGTTGAGGTCTTCTTTGCTCGCCGAAGTATCTTCCGTGAGATACTTTAGTCTTTGCAGACTTATGAAGATTTGTCTGACGTCCAGTGGCTTGTCGTCGAGGAAGTGGCATGGCTCGACTGGACTCAGCATTGCTTGATCTCCATGGATGTTGTTCTTTCTGAAACTGAACTGAGGATGTCAGTTTCTGACTGATGTGGCCTTTCTTCCCCCTGGGTTGATGAGAAGGATTCTTCTTGGCTCCTGATGTTCCTTCCCGGATCTTTGACTGAAATCTGCTTTCCAGCCTTTTCAATAAGATGATCTGGTTGGGAGCCTCCTTAGCTCGTCTGTAGCTTCGTGGAGGTGGAACATTTGATCTGGCCATCAGTCTGCGCTTGTGAACTTCATCCATATCATGATCTCTTGATTCTTCTGAGGTTGTGATTTCAGAAGGATCATTCTTAGAGATGATCATGATATCCTTTCCTTTGGCAGCTGCAACCTTTCCTCCGATGCTGTTGACCAGTCCTTTCGATGGAAAGTTGCTCATCATGGGAGACTGCATCATGCAGTTCTTGACTGTTTCTTCCAGCTTGTGATTAAGCCTTTTGATTTCATGAGAAGCTCTTTCACATTCTGAGTTGGAGATTTTGAGCTCTTCTTCCAGTCGGCTGTTCTCCATGATTAGCTGATCAAGACATGTTTCATCCGGAAAGTAGATGATTGTCTGATGTTTAGCTCGTTCATCATCAATCTCCTTGTCCTTTTTGTGATTCTGCTTGAGGAGATCTTCGAACATTTTCCTCAGCTGACAGTGATCAGTCAGGAGCTGATCAAACTCGTCAGTTTCAACGGATGAGCTATCTCCAGATTCTGAGTGGTCTCCTGAAAGCATCAGGAAGTTATCAGTATATGGAGTTTTCGTGAGAGATTTTACCTCTGGGCCATTCATTCCATTGTCGTAGCTGTTGTCAGCTACACTTTCTGATCCGTTGGCCATCAGGGCTCGGCTCTCATCATCTGAGTTGGAACTGTCGAAGTTGGATGATTCTGATGTGTCGTTGGAAGAGTCAGCATCATCAGCAACCATCGCTTTCTTCTTCAAAGATCTGCGATCTTTCTTTGCTTTCAGTTCCCTGCGCTCAGCTGGAGTCAAATCAGGACATTCATGCTTAAAGTGTCATTTCTTTCTACATCCATAACATTCCAATTCTTTGATGTCGTTAGCGGCTGACTTCCTTTCTCCGCTTCGATCTGTGGAATGTCTGGAGTCCCTTTCTCTTTCTTTTCCCTTGTAGTGCTGCTTGTGGAACCTTCTGTACTTCCGAAACTTGGACTCCATCTTGTTGAATCTGTCAGTCAACAAGGCATATTGACTGAATAAGTCCTCAGGGTTGAGTTCCGTTGGCTCCTTGATCTGCTTCTTGCCTTCTCTGGTTGAGGCCTTCAGTGCAACTCCTCTTGAGGTTGATGGACCATCTTCGTCTGATCCTCCAGCCTTCTTGTTACCAAGATTTCTCAGAAGATCGAACTCATTTGCCATGAGATCGGAGAAAAGCTTGTTTGTCGGGAGCTGACTGAATCCTGGCTTATGCTGATGAGCGACTGAGTAGATCTGCCATTCTCCTCGTGGCAGTGCTCGAAGAATCTTCAAGTTGATTTCTCGTTGAGTGTATTTGTCTTTGGAAATGGATTGAACTTCATTCAATATGAGGTTGAATCTTTGTTCCATTTCCTCGACAGATTCATTCTTGAGCATGAGGAAGGAGTCGAATTTCTGACAAGCTATGGAAAGCTTATTCTCCTTGATCTCCTCAGAACCTACGCACATTCTTTCCAGAATATCCCACATCTCCTTTGCTGTCCTGCACTTGATGATCTTCATGACATACTTGTCAGGAACGGTGCCGGAGATGATGCTTTTGGCGAGGTTGTCTAGCTCATCTTGCTTCCTTTCTTCTGTGGTGAAGTCTGCCCTTGACTTGGGCTGGTCCTCATCGTAAGGTTCCTGACGGATGTCAGTAGGAACCCTTTTTACAGTTTCGGTGATAATGATTGGACCGCTGGTGATGACTTCCCACATTCTACAATTTTGAGCAATGAGGAAGCTTTCAAGCCGAAACTTCCATATATCGTATTTTTCAATACAAAACATAGGTAGAGAAGATAATCTGCTGTGGTTAGTCTCCATCAAAAAAGAGAGAACATGTAACAGCAGATAAAGCAAGTAGCAAGCACAAAGCAAAAAGAAAGAGTAAAACTTTTTCGAGACCTTTAATAAGGATCTAGTTCAAGTAGAACTAGTCAGAGACAGATAGTTCTTGCGAACAACCTGCTCTGATACCAATTGTTGGGTCCGGGGGGTCTCGAATAGGTGTATGGGGGGGGAATACACCTATAGGCTATTTTTATGACTATCTACAAACCTCAATCAGAGGGATCTCAGTCAGAGATAGAAACGAAACTTTACACGCAAACAAGACACCTGTTTAACCGAAATAAGTGTTGACCAACAGGGTTGACGACTGATACTGAAAGCTCTTCAGTAAAGAGTTATCAGTTAAGTCACTGGAACTTAACTGATCCACGTAAGGGCTTCAGTCGTGTTTGCAGAGATGAAGATGATATCTCTCTTCCTTACTATCAGAGGATAGTGAGTCAGATTGATATCATACGCAGCTGAAATTAAACTTAGTTTCGAATAGCCTCGGTGGAGCAGATAGTTGGATTAAGGTTTCTCTTTTCAGTTAGTCAGCATTCAGTTTTATCAATTGAAATAACACAGTTATGAATATAAAACTGAAAGCTGTAAATAACACAGAGACTTTTACGTGGTTCGGAAAAACTCTTTCCTACATCCACGGCTGGTTGATCAGACCAACAATCCACTCCGCAAGTGCTTCCCGGGTGCACTGCAAACCGTGAACTGAAGATAGCTCTCTCTTCAGCACCTACACACCTCGCGTAGGGTTTCCCTACCTACACACCTCGCGCAGGATTTCAGCACCTACACAGCTCGCGCAGGATTTCCTTGCTAAGCACACCTCGTGCTCAGACTTCCCTATCAGAGTTCAGAACACCTTCTGAAACTCCGAGTCACTCAAACACTCTTATGGTGGAGAGGTTTAAACGAGTGCCAACTATACTTACAAAGAACAAGTTCTTTGAAGCAAGTTTGACCTTTGGCTTCTGGGTACACAGAATATATGCCTAGGGTCTAAGAGAATGTATGTAATCAGCAGTGACTGATTTTGGCTTTGGAATTCTCTTCTTCGATTCAAGCTTTGGGCGGTTTAAGCTTTAGGCTGAGTAGCTATTTCGGCAGAGCTTCAGCTTATGTCGTTGAATCGGTGAAGATTGAAGTGATCCTCGAGCGCTATTTGTAGGAGAACTCTTGAATAGATCCGTTGGCGTAAATCGTCCTCAAGATTTCTTCCGTTGGAGAGCAATTCGAATTTGGGCTGAGGCTTCAATCTTCGAGGTTCCTTGTCTGTGTGGAAACGACTCTCTTTGATGGACAGGAGATGTGACATCTCTGAAAAGTAACCACCAGATAGGAATGACCTCTGCAGAGATAAGATATTGAGATATCTCTGCATTTAATGCGGCTGTACTTGAGCGTACGTGGCTTCCTCTGAACGTTGGAAGATCAGTCCTAGGAGGAATGTTCAACTGATACTTGACTTTAGTATCAGTCCATGGCGCGCATTAAATAATCAGTCTTCAACTGATTCTTCAACTGATACTTCAGTTGGTAACTGCAGTCTTCAGTCTTCAGTCTTCAGTCTTCGTTCTTCAGTCTTCAGTCTTTGACACCGCAACTAAACTAGAAACGAACTCTAACACTTGAGTTCAAAAACGATTCTAGTCTATTACATTTAAGTCCTATGAATTTTGGTATCATCAAAACAAGGGTTAGGATATTCCACAAGGTTCCCAACATATATATATATATATATATATATATATATATATATATATATATATATAGGGGGCCGCTCCAATGAGACCCCCTAATTTTAGTGAGATCTGGGGCACGATCTGGTGCGTTTATTTTATCAATCCTATGGCTGATATTGTATTTGGAGGGTGATTTTTTTTCACAGGGTTCGAATCCTGGAGGGAGCAGAATATTTTAAATTTTGTTATTCATCAGCATATACTGCATTGTTCATCAGTATATACGGCCATGTTCATCAGTATATATGTCTTATTCATTACGAATTTTTTAAATTTTATTTTTCATCAGTATATACATCTTGTTCATTAGATATACGTTTTGTTCATTAGTATTATATGTCTTATTCATTGTACTCATGTTACACGAAAAATAGGGGGTCTCACTGGAGCGCGCCCCTATATATATATATATATATATATATATATATATATATATAGGGTCAAGTTAAACAAAGAATGACTCTATGTATAGAGAATAAAGAAGAGATCTCATCCATTAAAACCGCTGCATCATGCGGCTTATATCGAATGAATTTTCCTATTTTATTTAAGAATTGTAATATTCAAAAATTACTGAAAGGGTATATGGGTAACTTTCGTATGAGTGAAAACAGAAAATCCTATTTTCACTCTTCATTCTCTCACTCTTTTTCGTTCCTCAACCCTCAACCGTCTCTCATTCTCTCTCCAATCTCTCCATTTCTCCCCCTTTCCCTTGTGCAGCCACCTTGCAGCCTCTCTCATCCCTCTTCGCCATCAGTAGCAGCGCCGAACGGCAACGCCCGTCACATCCTCGCCAACACAGTGCAATATTGCTTCGGTCGCCGGTATCTGCTCGTCGACGCAAACGGTCGTTGCCGCTGCTGGTCCAAGGGCGCATCCTGACGCCGCAGCGCCTCCGCGCTTGTAGCCCATCTCGCCAATCAAGGTGAGGATCTCTGTTATCACGATTTTCCTGTTCGACGATGAAGTTCAACAAAGGTAGGATTTTCGATTTATTTCACAATTTTAAGAAATCTTTTGAACAGATCTAGTGCGTCATTTTAATTTTCTCATTATTCCGATAATTTTCCATCATCTTCTCCAAACAATTTCGATTCTGGGCAAATCAACCTCGACCACTTTAAATTGATTTTACTTTTAAAACTTTGTTAAATGAGAACAACACAACATATGTTTGTTGAAAGTTCAAAACCAAAATTTTCATATTTCCAGATTTTTCAGGGAAAAAGTTGCTGCTTCGTTCAATTCGTTCAAGTTTGCTGAAAAAAGAAAGCTTCCACAATATCTGTGTTCGTAGAATCAAATGCTGCTTCGCACAATGGAGTCTACGGCGGCTGAACCACCAAAGCATCGTGGCTGTTAGATTGATTTTTCAGCTAGACTCCTGTTCATCGAAGAATTGTGTCCTGTTCGTTTAGAAATTTTGTTTGTTCATTTAAAAAATTTTGTTATGTTCATCTAGAAATTGTATTGTGTTCATTGAAAAGTCATGATTGTTCGTTTTATAATATATTACGGCGGCTGAACCACCAAAGCATCGTGGCTGTTAGATTGATTTTTCAGCTAGACTCCTGTTCATCGAAGAATTGTGTTCTGTTCGTTTAGAAATTATGTTTGTTCATTTAAATTTTTTTGTTATGTTCATCTAGAAATTGTATTGTGTTCATTGAAAAGTCATGATTGTTCGTTTTATATTATATTCATGATAATTACTTTATTCAGTGTAACATTTTTTTTTCCGCATTTTATGATTAAAACTTGTGTTCAGTTCATTGAAATATTTTGTTTTGTTCATTGAAAAATTGTGATTGTTCGTTACGTATTATATTTCTGATTAATATTATTTATATATGATTGAGAATTTTAAAAATATTCGAATCTTTTGATGATATAAAATATTTAACATATAACTTTTCGAACAAGCCTAATAATATTACGAACATTTAAATAGAACATTCGAATATTTCTTGTTGTCAGAACATATTTAATATAAAATATTTCGAATAAGCATAAAAAAATTGTGAACATCAAAAATTAAATATATTGTACAGATTATGAAAAGATTAACGTGAACATATATTCTGTACACAACAGACAAAGTTTAAAATAAAAGAAATATAAAGATTTGGATGTATAATATCTTACCAAAAATAAGTAGATAATTACAGATCTTCAAATCTTAATTAACGGACTGCATAAAATTGAATAATTTCATATATAGCCTTTTGGCCTATAATTAAGGAAAATAAACAGAAAAAAATCGGCCCTCGGATTTGTAATTTTGGATGCTCAAGATTAATTCTTCTTTCTCTACATATTTATCATTCTATGTTTAACATTTCTCTATATATATATAAAAGCGTAATTGATATCATTGGAAGAATGTTGCAGCGTACAAGGACAAAGAGGAAGACAACGTGCTAAGTATTCCTTTGAAAATTCATTCTATATTAATATTAACTAAAATATATTTTATCACTTCCGTCACCAATGACTTGGACAAAACTTGACATATAAAACTTCACTCCTCAAATAATTTTAAGTGTACAACTTGTTTTATAAAAATATACTATATAATTATGGTAAATTAAGTGAAACTGAGTGGCATAATATACCACTTGTTTTAAAAGATTCGAGGGTCAGATATAGGAATATGACCCTTAATCTGATTCCCGAGCTTATTATTATTATTATTATTATTATTATTATTATTATTATTATTATTATTATTATTATTATTAAATGTTCTAAATTCGTTGGTGTAGTATATTTAATCAATAAGGACTTGTTTGTTAGGCATATCTATAGCACACAAATATATTACTACTTGCTTAAAAAATTAAAACATTTTATAAATTAATAGTAGGTACTCCATTACTTATATCTTTTTGATTTTGTGATTTCGACTTCGTTACTCACACGATCGTGGTGGAGAGCAATGAAACTTGAGGCGATTAAACCCTAACTGCGCCGTCGTCATCATGAGCATCTCTCCGACGCCGGGGAATCACGGTTTGGCTTCTCACTCATTGGATAGAGCGGGACTTAATCTTCCGCAAGTTTCTAATAACTTTTCGCCAGTTATTGCGAAGTTGAGAGAGAGTTCTCCTATTCGGCCGGAATCTTCAGACGTTCGAGATTCTGATCGACGGACGGAAACTATTCTGCAGGAGACGGAAGGAGTTATGGTCTCTGTGACGCAGCAACCCTCGAGGGCTTTGGAGAACAACATGCACAAGAACCATGAGACTAGGGTTTCTGTGGATACGGGGAAAGCGGCGGAGAACACTTCGGCGACGGCGTATAACCGGCCGAAAGGTCCGTCCTTTGCTGCTATAACGCAACCAAGGAAACTGGAACGTAAGCCTGACGTTTTAGTCCACAGATACACTGCCCTTCAACCGGATATGTCGGGCTCAATACCTACCTTGCGTGTTCCCAAGGAACATCTTGCTCCCAAAATGTCTCAATTTGCGCATGCTTTGATAGGCCGCCTTTTGGTCAGGAAGGGGGAAAAACCGAGACTTCTCCCGGATCTTAAAAAAGAACTACAGACGATCTGGCAAGTGGAGAACTCATGGCAAATTATCCCTATGGGGAAAAGTTTTTACATGATTAAATTTGATTCGGAGGAAGATAAGGCTGCGGTTCAAAAGAGCACTAGTTGGGAGCTATCGTTTGGAACAATGCGGCTGAGAGAATGGGTCCGTTACTTTGATCCGTACAAAGAGATTTCTTCTCTTTGTGAAGTTTGGATGAGAATTTACTATTTACCTTTGGAGTTCTGGACTTTGGATGTTATTACCGGCATTGGTCGCGCCTTGGGCACACCTATAAGGGTTGACAACGTTTCTGCACAGGGAGAAGTGGGGCACTTTGCGAGAATCCTGCTTGAGATTGATCTTTCTCGACCTTTGCCAGAAGCTCTTTTGGTGGATGGGGACGACAGATCGTTTCATGTGGAATTTGATTTCGAACAACTCCCTGCTTATTGCACGAAGTGTAAAATTACTGGTCATTCCTTAGACAAATGCAACAAAGTTAAGAGGCATAATAAGGCGGAAGAGAAAAAAGAGCACAGCAAAGAGAAAGTGAATATTGGCAATAATTGGCAACAAATAAGGCAGCAGCCCATGGAAAGCAAAGAAGTTCAGAATGCTACGCCACAGATTGCTACTGGAAACTCGTTTGGGATTTTAGCTCAGGAAATTGCTGGCGAGGGGATAGAGGTGGATTCTTCTCCTCCGGGCAAAGAGAAGGGTAAAGAATCGTTGGAGCAGGAGGGCTCTCAGGAAGGGGAGAAGAGGATGACGGGATTTTTGGAACATAATAGTTCGCAGGAAACTTCTGTCGAGATGGAGGATCTTATAGAGGGCATCGTGGAGGAAATATGTTCTGATGAGGAATTGGAAGAAGAGAGAATAAATAAGGAAACAGTCTCTTTTGATATCATCCCGACTAATATGCGGGCAAACTCCATAGCAGATCAGCGGACGGCACAGATTCAAAGTATAGATGTTCAAGCCAAGAAGCGCGGACGGCCACCAAAGGATGTTGCGATCAAAAAAGCCTCTATCCGAGGAGAGGACAGTATCAAGAATAGGCTTCGTAATACGGTGGATCAAAAGCCGAATCAACAGTCGGAAGAGTACATTAAAAATAAATTGTACCAGGCTTGGGAGGCTGGAAATAAGCCTCGTGCTTTCGTCATTACTTCGGGAAGTTCCTCAAGTGATCGGATCATGAATAGTGTGTCGGCCAAATCTTGGGCAGCGGAAGTGGAAGCGGGCGAACAGCCGCCCACGATCCCTCATTCGGTCTGATGAATGTCCTCGTTTGGAACGTCCGTGGCATTTCGGACGAATCCAAAAGAGTTTTAACAGAGCATTGTCGCAATTTTGCCCCGGTGATTGTTGGTATTATTGAACCTAAATCGACTTTTCACAAAACTAGCTCTCGGTTTTGGAGAAGTCTGAATCTTGTGCCTTGTTTTCAGAATTCTCGTTTACATATGAGCTCTAACATCTGGGTTTTTTCTCACCCTTCCATGGTTACGGACATCATCTTTTCTTCTAGTCAGGTGGTCATCATGGAGTGCACTTGGAATAATCATAACTTCAAAGTTGCGGTTGTCCATGGCGATAACGACTACACTAACAGGAGACAATTATGGATTGATCTGCTTACTCATTTGACTGGTAATGCTTTAATGTTGGGGGATTTTAATGCGGTCAAGGGCGCCCATGAAAGAAGTAGCGACTGCCTACCTAACAATGTTGCGTGTGCGGAGTTTCTGGATTTCATTGATGCTAGTGGTTTCATTGAGGCTCCCTCGATCGGTCTTCGTTTTACGTGGTCTGGTCGTCGTTTTATGCCTTCTCATGTGGAATCTATTTTGGATAGAGCTCTTTTTTCTGAGGATTTTGCTGCTATCTGGCAGAATATTTATTCTCAAATCCTCCCTAGAAATACGTCGGATCACTCTCCTTTGATTCTTCATTGCACCATGGATGCTCCGAGGGGGAAAAAGTTTTTCAGGTTTCTTGATATGTGGACTCTTCATCCTGATTTTTTGCAGACTGTGGAGAGATCTTGGGAGATGGAGACGGATGTTACCTGTCCTATCTACAAAGTCATGGCTAAGCTCAAAAGGTTGAGGCAGGTGCTTCGTAACTGGAACAAAAGTGTTTTTGGTAATGTGGATGCTTTGTTGATGAGCACGCAGCAGGAGTTGTTAGAGATTCAAACGCAGATTGCTTCTGAGGGGTACACGGAGGATCTGTTTGACAGGGAAGTAGCTGCGCAAGCTCATATTAATTCCGCTCTGAGCCGTAAGAGTTCTTTACTGCAGCAAAAAAGTCGTATTGCCTGGTTGAACGATGGAGATAGGAACACTAATTTCTTCCACGCCATGCTGAAATACAGAAAAAAGCCTCACATTATTTCTCACCTCGAGGTGAATGGTGAGCATGTGTTCGATCAAGATCAGATTGGCAGTCATATAGTCAATTTTTTCTCCACGCTTTTTGCTGATGATAATCACGATCCTGCGGATATTGTTGCCGTTGAGGCCGTGATGGACACGATTGTCTCTGACCAACAAAACAATCTGTTGGTTCGTTTGCCGGATGAGGAGGAAATCTCGGCCGTTGTTTTTGCTATGGAACCTAACAGTTCTCCGGGCCCTGATGGTTTCTCTGGGAAATTTTACCAAAGCTGCTGGCAAATCATCAAGTTTGATATTTGGGCGGCGGTTCAAACGTTTTTTCGGCATAGCTATTTACCCCAAGGGTGCAATTCTAATACTCTGGTCTTAATTCCGAAGAAGGATGTGGTGCGCTCCGTTGCTGATCTCAGGCCTATTGTCTTGTCTAACTTCCTTTTCAAGATTGTCTCCAAGGTGTTGGCTGCTCGTTTGAATCAGGTGGCTCCGGATTTAGTTTCTCCTCAACAATTTGGCTTCATTAGTGGTCGTTCCATCCACGACTGCATCCTTCTGGGTTCTGAGGGCTTCAATGGTATGCGTCGTGCAGGTGGGCAAAACATGGCGTGTAAAATCGACATCAAGAAAGCTTTTGACACCCTGAATTGGGGTTTTCTTCTGAATGTGCTTCGCGTGGCTGGTTTTCACAGTAATTTTATTCGTTGGATCGAAGTCATTCTCCATTCTGCCAGAATCTCGATTCTTTACAATAGGACTCTTCATGGTTATTTCAGCTGTTCTCGTGGTGTGCGACAAGGAGATCCTCTTTCGCCTATCTTGTTTGGTATTGCGGAAGACGTGCTGAGCACTCTGTTAATTAATTGTGTTAATTCTGGACATCTTGTGCCGATGCCTTGGAGTAGAGGGAAGAGCTTCACCACTCACCTCTTCTATGCTGATGATATTCTCGTTTTTTGTAAAGCCACTATTAGCAATGCTCATACCCTGTGGAAATTTCTGGATTACTATGGTAATATCTCGGGTCAGATCGTTAGTCAAGAAAAATCTCATATCTTCTTTACGGACAAGGTCCCTATTCCTATTAAAAGGTCTATTGAAGGCATTCTTAATTTTGAGAATGGCAGAACTCCCTTCACTTATCTCGGTGTTCCCATCTTCCAGGGCTGGGCGCGTGCGTCTCACCTCCGTGCCATTCACGATAAAATTCTTAATAAGTTTGCATGTTGGAAAGGGCTTCATCTCTCTATGGCTGGGAGACTTTGCTTGATTCAGTCGGTGATTCAAAGTTCTCTTACGCATTCTATGATGATCTATAAGTGGCCACGATCCTTACTCTCTGAGCTCGATTCCTGCTGCCGCAACTTTTTCTGGACTGGAAACATTAAGAAATCTGCCTCTTGCCCAGTTAGCTGGGCCCGGATCTGCTCTCCGAAACACGAAGGTGGCCTGGGCCTTCGATCCTTCAAGATGCTTAATAAGTGTTTTCTGATGAAAATGGCGTGGAAGTTAATTCAGGGCCGCGGTTTTGGGTTTGACATCATTAGAGATCGCTACCTTGACCGTTTTAGTTGTAGGAAGAAGTGGGTCGCCCCTTCTTCGATCTGGCTGGGTTTAAAAGGTGAGATTGATGACCTGATTTGCAATACTTATACTCATATCGGAGATGGTTCATCCACGTCCTTCTGGTATGATGATTGGCTCGGCTATAGAATTGCTAGCAAGTGTAATATTCCACCGTTCATGGCCCCGTTTTGTCAACAGTCGGTGGCGGATTATTTTCACGATGGTATGTGGCATTTCACTCAGGCTTTCATCAACACTTTTCCTGAGGTGGTCTGTGATATTTTGTTGCTACTGTTGGGTGACGACAAAGATGTTTGCTTCTGGAATCCCTCTTTGCATGGGAATGCTACGGCGGCTCTGGCTTTTAAAAATCACAGTAGTTGTTTCCCGAATGTTTCCTGGGGGACTTGGCTTTGGGAGAGTTACATCCCGGTTCGTAGGTCGTTGGTTTGTTGGAGGATGTTACATAATCGTATGCCCACTTTTGATCATCTGATTCGGCACGGTATGATTACGCCTAATGTTTGCCCGATTTATTTTGAAGCTGCTGAGACTCTTGATCATCTCTTTTGGAACTGTAGCAGAGTGAGGGTTGTCTGGACCACGTTCTTGGATTGGTTTAACTATCAGCAGGGGTTGGATGCATTGGGAATCCATAATTTTTTGGTGGAGGCTTGGAACCATAGGCTAAGCCCGCTTACTAACAGCTACTGGAAAGCGGGGATCATCACGATTTTATGGGCCATTTGGATGCAACGGAATAGGTGCATTTATGAGGATCAAATTTTTGTGGCCTTCCGCATTCTCCATACGATTAAAGTGGCTTTTAATGACATGGACTCGAACTTCACTAAGCTTGGTCATATGGATAACAGCTGGAAAGACTATACTATTCTTCGTCATATCGGTGTTAAGTCGAGAGCTTCACCTCCTCCTGAGTTCGTCAATGTTTATTGGTCGACTCCTTCTCCTCCTTGGATAAAAGTTAATACTGACGGTTCGGCGACGGGTGCTCCGGGTCTTATTGCTGCGGGGGGTGTTTTCAGAGATTATTGGAACGTGGTTCGCGGGTGCTATCACTACAAGGGTGGAATGGGATTTGCGTTTGAAGCTGAGCTTTTCGCTGTCATCTGTGCTATTCAAATTGCTCATGCTCGTGGTTGGCATGACCTCTGGATTGAGGCTGATTCCACTTATGTGGTCAATCTGCTTAATAAACGTTCGTCGGATGTCCAGTGGCGGTTTGCGGCGGTTTGGAAGTCTATTCTCAAGTGCTTGTCTTTCTTCAGGATTCATGTGACGCACATTTTTCGTGAAGGCAATGCGGCTGCGGACATTATGGCTAATCAACAACGTGAGGAGGGGTGGTGGCCACATGAAATCGAGGAGATTACTATTGCGGTGCGGAAAGATATGGCTTACCATAGCCATGTTCGTATGATCAAATAGTCATGGAGCGTGGGTTTTGGTCGGGCTGTTTGTGGAGTGTTGTGGCTTTCAATACTTTACTTGGTTTTTTCATTTTGGTAGTTTCTGTCTTTTCTTCGAACAGTTGGTGTTCGTGTGGAGTTATAACCTTGGCTTTTTCGGTGATTCGGTGGTCTGTGGTTTGGTTGAGGGTGTTCATTGTTCCTGCTTTCAGAGTTTGTGGGAATTTAGTGCCTCGCAGGTCGACGCTAGTGTTTCATGCGTCAAGCTTTATTGCTTTTCTCTGGCTTTGGAATTCAGCTGCTTACGTCGTCGATGAGCTGAATTTGGGAGTGATATCTCCTTTCCATGGGGATGGCTGGGGTTTACTTAGATCTAGCTGTGTTCGATATGGGCTTGGCGGTGCTGCGGAGACGTTCGTTGTTGGGGATCCGGCGAGGGATTTTGGTGAGAATTTTCCCTCGCGGATGGAGGTTTCTTCGGTTTGGGCTGCTGCTGTTTCGGCGAGCATTTGGTGTGCATGGTTGGTTTGGTCTTTTTTCAGTTCTGTTGGTCTGCTGTTCTTCTGGAACAGCATGGGTGAGTGGACTGCTCTTGCTGGGTTTGGTTTTAGGGCGTTCTGCCCTGCTATGATCGATAGGTTCTTGGCTGGTTTGGCGATCAGGTGGCTTGGGGCTCTTTTGGTTCGGGCTTTAACTCTTGGTTGGCCGATCGATTGGGGGTGCATGGATGATGCTGTGGTCGCTGTTGGTTATGGGCTCGGGATGTTTGATCCTGTGGAGGTGGACTGGATTGTTGTCGTGGGTTGGTTGCGGGCGCAGATTGGTGCTCGTGACTGGTCGGCTGTGAGTTGGAGTATTTGGGGTTGGAGTGGCAGTGGAGCCTTTCCGTGTCCGGGTGAGCTCGGCTCGGGGGCGAAGCTGGTCGGACTCCTTTGGATTTTGACTCCCTTTCTCAGAGTCGGTCTTTGGTGGGATTCAGCCGGTGCCGTCATTGAGGAGCTGAGTCTCGGAGTTTTATCTCCTCTTTTGTTTCGCTTGCAGGGTAGGCAGGGCCTGTGTTGTTTTTCTTTAGTTTGCGCTGCTTGGTTCTTTTGTGCTTGTTTTGTGTCCTTTGTTCGTCCTTTTTGTGAGAGGAAGCCGAACAACTTAGGGGTGATGGTTCGACCGGAACCTTTGAAGTTGTCTCACCTCCGCTTCCTTTCACGTTTGTGCGTCAACGAGTACTCTTTTTCCCCTTTAAGGATTTTCCCTCATGGGTTTGCCTTAGAGGGGTTTTAATGAGGCTCGGCCCTTAGTTTGCTCTTTGTGCTCTCAAGGGTTTTTTTTTCCTTTTTCAATAAAATCTTAATTTTAATATCTTTTTGATTTTGTATTACTCTTTGATAGGTCTGATAGCGTAACATATTTTTTGTATATCTTACCAATATAATACTATTATTTAATAAATTAATAGATATTTCAATCAATCAAAAATATTACTCCCTCCGTCTATCAATTCGTGTCCTAATTTTCATTTTGGTCCGTCCACCAATTCGTGTTCTATCCATTTTTAGCAACGATTTCCTTAACAAATAAATCATTTTTTCTTAAAAATCATGCTCATTTCTTCACTCAACAAATAAATACTCCATTTGTCCCATGAAACAAGATTAAGTTTTCTTTTTGGTCTGTCCCACGAAGCAAGACCAGTTTCTAAAAATGACAAAAAAAAAATCATTTATTCACCTTTTCACTTTTCACCTACCACACTTAACACACAAAATACAAATTTCTTAATTTCCGTGCCGAAAAGAACTAGGTCTTACTTTATGGGATGGAGAAAGTAGGAGTACAGTTTTTCTTAAAATCTGTGCCCCTCGGTTAGAATTTTGCTAGAATATCTGTTGCAACAGTTCCGACTTCTTAGGAAACGATCTCCCGCGACTCTTGTCTGACTTAGTTGCCAAGTAACTGTCGCATTTTAAGATTTTACCGGCGGGCCTACATGTCTTTAGTGTGTGGGTTTGATCCTCGGCCTCACTTCATAAATTAGGGGTATGGGCCGTTTCATCTAGTAAATTCGTTGGTCCACATGATTTTTGCTTCGTTGGACTTATACGAATTTTGTTAACTGCATTAACAATTCCCTAAGAACAGCGCGGGTAAGAATATGCACTGGACAAGGTGGAATAAGCTTTGTGTCTCAAAATCCAAAGGTGGTCTTGGCTTTCGAAAAATTTCAGCTTTTAATCAAGCTTTATTAGCAAAACGGGCCTGGAGGCTAATCAAATTTCCTAATTCGTTGGTTGCCCGCATCATTAAGCAAAGGTATTTTCGTGATGTGGATATCCTTGAAGCGACTTTCACGTCTAATAGCTCGTTCATGTGGCGTTCTATCTGTTGGGGGCGTGATCTTTTAAAGAGAGGGATACGATGGAAGATCGGGGACGGCCTTTCTGTTCGAGCTTTCAATGATTTGTGGATCCCCGGGTCTGACTCTTTGGCAGCTGATTCTAGTAGGGAAACTGATAGTTCTACCTTGGTGTCTCATTTCATTTCCAACGCCGGTCAATGGGATTCTGGTCTTGTTCAGCAGAGTTTTCTTCCTCATTTGGTGGATGGCATTCTTTCCATTGATGTCAATTTCAGAGGGACCCCTGACAGTAGGTATTGGAAATTTGATGAGAAAGGAAAATTCTCCGTTAAATCGGGATACTTGTGTGCTGTGGATTTCTATGAACAAAATGAGTCATCTTCCTGGTATTCTCTTGAGTCGTGGTGGAAGACTATTTGGGGCCTTAATATTCCCTCGAAAGTGAAGCACTTTGCGTGGCGAGCCTTCAATGATTTGCTTGCCGTGGATGCTAATCTGTTTAAGCATCATGTTCCATCTACGGGCATTTGCTCGTGGTGTAAAATGGCGTGGGGCTCGTCTGTTCATTGTCTTCTTTCCTGTGATTTGGTACGACCTGCTTGGAAATAGACAATTTTTTGGGAGATTATTCGAAAGCTGCAACACCTCTCCCTCTCTGATATTGGTCGAGCTGTTCTTTTTGAATGTGGGATTGCAAGTTTTGAGAAGTGGATCTTTCTTCTTTGGAGGGTGTGGACCTATCTTTGTGGCGTTAAACATGATTCTGTCATGGGAGGGGTACGGACATGGTTTTTGGGAGCTGATACCATGCTTGATCAGTACCAGGAAGCTCGATCCTCCCTTACCCTCTCACAATTGATCTTACCGGCTGAAGGTGATCGACGAGTTCTGAGGTTGGATGTTGACGCAGCTTTTAACGGCTTGGGCCAGAAAGTGGGGGTTGGTTTTATTCTCCGTGACTTTGCCGGTAACGTGGTGATGGCTTCTTGTCAGACGGTGGGTTACACCGAGACGGTCCTCATGGCGGAGCTCCACGCTATGATGATTGGTATTGGGTGGTGCCTTCATAATGATGTGGGACCAATCGTCCTCTACTCGGACT
Organism: Salvia miltiorrhiza; assembly: GCF_028751815.1. NCBI lineage: Eukaryota > Viridiplantae > Streptophyta > Magnoliopsida > Lamiales > Lamiaceae > Salvia > Salvia miltiorrhiza. Next base: position 469,572 of record NW_026651513.1, read on the forward strand.
CTATCTTGGCTATCCATGTTCTTCACGACACTCATCGGGGCGCCTCTGAGTCGCTTTGTGACGAATTGTGGGAGGTTTTTCAAAACGCTAAGAAACATATCGTGGTTGATTTTCGTCATATGCGCCGCGAAGCTAATGCGGCTGCACACGAGTTAGCTAGTAGAGCTACGACCTTTCCGAATGTAATGATTTGGAAGCATGATTTTCCATCATGGCTTCTGGATATTGCTTACTCCGATATTAATAACTATGATTTCGTCTCAAAAAAAAATCCCTACCAGTAAATAATTTAACATTTTTTAGTAATGGCGTCAATTCTGGACCTATTCAATCACGAATCATTGAAATTTTTTTAGTTTCTTACTTGAGGATGGAGAAAATAGTGATTGAAAACATATCAACCCCAGCCCCTACTTTAAGTTTTTAACAGTCAGATCAACTATTTGTAGGCAAAGACCGTGCCTGCGGACGTCGTCTACATCGTGTGGACACACACAATTAATAGTTATATGGAGTATCGTTAATTAAAGAATAGTCAATTATTATTTCAATATTAATGAAGTATTAATTAAATACAATAAAAATTTATTAATCTCAATTAAAATATATTAATTATTAATTATAATTTCTTAATGGACTAATTAATTAAATAAATAAGTGAGAGCCATCTTTGCACTATGTAGATGATCGCCCGAAAGACATTAATTAAATTAAATAATTTAAATTAATAAAAATATATGTAAAAATTGAATATATATATATATATATATATATATATATATAAGGGTGTTAAAGGATTAACCTTGATAAATAAAAATAGTTACGACAATCATTTATTTATTTTGATGGATTGAAACTTTAGGTTATCCCAATAATCTGATTATTTCTATTATTTAAACTTGTTTTACTTTGCTTGATTCATATCACATTAAAAAAAATGAAATTGGAGAAATTACATTTTTAATGACAAAAATATTCAACCATGTATCATATCAATCAAACAAGAGTCCCCTAATGGTCCCTAATTAATGTAATGCCTCAAGTGTGGAACCCTCACATAATTTAATTGTGATTGCATCAATTTTCACATTGCAGTTATATTTAGAAAAAAAAAAAAAAAAAAAAAAAAAAAAAGAACTCTAATTCTAATAAAGAAATTCCCAACCTAAGCAACAAATTAACAACAATTAAAGTAACCAAGATAGCACACAGCGAAACAGTTTGCTTTTAGATCAAATTGGTATAAGTTAAGATTAGGGAAATTTTTGTTCAAACATATCTAACAAAATTAAAATACTCTTTCAATCAATTTTTACATATCGAAACCAAAATTTATCAAGTCATAACAGCAACTATTCCACAAAATTATTTACAGCAACTATCTATAAAATTAAAATACACCAGCAACTATCAAGCCATTATTTACATCTAACATAACTATTTACACCAGCAACTATTTTACAAAATTAAAATACTCTTTCAAAGTCACACTCTATCACAATTCACCACCTCCAAAAACCAAATTGGACGATGCCTAAAAAAGAAAGAAAAGAAGAGATTGTTATTCGTTAATTCCTGAATGCACAGCAGCGACGCCGGCGGAGGGGGCGACGCTGGTTGCTGGCGGAGGGAGCGACGCCGGCGGAGTGAGTTATCGCCGAGAAGAAGAAGAACAAGGCGGAGGGAGTGGCGCCGGCGGAGTGCGGTGAACGAGGTGACGGCAGCTGGGGTGGCGGGCGGCGGGCGGTGATGGCAAATGCAGTGGGCCAGCGGCGGACCTGGGACTGGGAGAGCGTCGGCAACTCGACAGAGTGCAGGCTTACTGGCTAAGCACCGGGAGGAGGCAGCGGCGCCGGTGCCGGTGGGAGGCAAGGGAGGCGCCGGTGGGAATGGGAAGCAAGCAAGGGGAGGCGGAAGTGAGACAGACTCAATTTCAAAGTCTCAAACCCCAACTATTTGTGGGGTTTTTTAAATTTCAATATAATATAATATTAATTAATTAATTTAATTAAAAAAACCTGTTAATCGATTTAATCGGTTAATCGACGAGTTAAATCGATTAACCAGTTTACAGCTGAAATACTAATCGGTAACCGAATCGAACCGGAAAAAATCGATTTTTGGTTAACTGATAACCGATTTTTCGGTTCAGTTACGGTTTTAATCGAAAAATCGGCACCGGTTTACCAGCCCTAATTGAACATGTCAGTAATTCCCGTTGAACGTTAAACGAACATATAAATAATTTTATTGAACGTTTGAAGTTTTTGAGTTCGAACCGTGTATACGTTCAATACAAAATTCCGTTGAACATTGAACGAACGAACGCTGACAGTTAAATTAGATAAAATTAACGCATGGGATTTGGTCTCTGTTATTTGAATATATATTGGTCTCTCTCTCTCTATATGTGTATATATATATATATATATATATATATATATATAGGGGAGCGCTCCAATGAGACCCCCTATTTTTATTGAGACCTAAGACACGATCTTGTGCGTTTATTTCATCAATCCTATGTGTTAGGTCCGAAGGGTCTCGAATAGGTGTATGGGGGGAGGAATACACCTATAGGCTATTTTTTACTTTTACAGGAGTCAAAACGAAACTTCAAAACACAAACTCACACAACCTGTTTACTTAAAAGAGTTTTGACCAAAACAGGGTTGACGACTGATACTGAATACTCTTCAGTAAAGAGTTATCAGTTAAGTCAAAAGTCCTTAACTGATACACGTAAGGCTTCAGTCGAGTTTGATAAAAAGAGATGTTATGAATCTTACTGACTATCAGCAGATAGATCAGTTAGACTGATAACACACGCAGCGGAAAACTTTAGTTTCAAAATAGCCTGTGAGTTAAGCACGTTGTTAGTCTTTAGGTTTCTCTTTGTTGTTAATCAGTTTTCAGTTTACGAAGGGAAGAACACAAGTAAGAAAGTAAGTACTGAAAGCTGTAAATAACACAGAGATTTTTACGTGGTTCGGAAAACACTTCCTACATTCACGGTCGGTTGATCAGACCAACAACTTCACTGGCAAGTGCTTACGGGTGCACTGCAAACCGATGCTCGTGCTTACGGGTGCACAGTAAACCTGAACGTGTGATGAGGAGTATGGATCTCATCAGCCATCCTATTCCAGAAATGTCGAAGTCAGCGGCGCAGACCCAAGTCTGCGCAGACTAGAAAAGAACTAATCCAGACTTTAGGCATACTTGGCTCGAAGGAGCGGAGTCGCATCATACAATTGACGAAACAAGACAGCGGCGCAGACCAAAATCTGCGCAGACAATGTAGAAAAGAAACTGAGGGAACATCCGTCAAAAAACACCGCAAATAGAGTAAAAAACTACATTTTACCGTTTCAATCGCCAACACAAGGTTGTCAGCCAGCTGCTGGCGTCCCAAAGATTCCCGGGCATGGAGATCAGAGGGAGCAATCTGGGCGATCATTTGAGACCGGCATTCTTCACCGGTCAGGTCTGCAAGGGCACGAGGGGCAATGCCCATTCCAGAGGTCGTCCCACCCTCGACAGGATGGGGAGAAGAAGCAAGCATTCGTCCAGGGGAGTCGGCATCCTCCGAGGTTAATTGCATGATTTCCGGCTGCGCCGCCGGCACTGTTGTTTTCTTTTTCTTCTTCTGCTGGGGCTGCTTCTTAGTCGGAGCACCCTTTCGTTTCCTTTGAATCAGAGGACTGCTTTCCTCCGTACCCTCATCGTCCAGCTCTTCATCGCAAAGTTGAAAAGGAATGAGATGTGGTCGACGAGAAGCTGAAGACCTCGCCGCAATGGCCTGGGCGGCGCTGCCCACAGTCTGCGCAGCTGGGGCCGACGGGTTAGCTCCCGTCTGAGCAAAGTTAAAGCTGGCGACGACACCGTGCGCCGGTGTTTTCCACGTATCCATACCTGGAACAGATTAACCAACATGAAAAACACGTCAGAAACATATTTCAAGAAACAACGCGAACATCAAACAAGTTAAAAGGAGTGGATACGAATGCAGAACAGAATAAATACTAATATTAAACAACAACAACACAATCAATACCCGCACGGGACAAGGGATAGCGGGAGAATAAGCCTGCGCCGGCCAAGACAAAAGGCCTAGTCACTAGTTCCTTCACCATCAAAACATTTTTATCCCGAGCCGCAACCAATTGTTTTAGAAGGCTATCTTCAATATCAGTGACACGTTCAGAACTTGAGGGGGAAAGATGTTTAGTACGATGCCACTGAATCTGAGAGTCAGCGCCGATGATGTCTGGCCAAGTGCCATGTCGGGTTTGGACAAAAAGTATTTGTCATGAAAATCTTTGTCTAGAGAGGTCAATTTGTTCATAAAGGCCATATAACCCCCGGCTTTGGAAGTGGAATTATAATGGGACCCGGTCCGTTTTAAAACGTGGGTCTTATGGAATAGGGCGGCTCTGTGAGGATAATTATTAGCGGCGCAGACTATGTACAACAAATGGGCTCGACGAATAGAAGAAGGAGAAAGTTGGAAAAAAAGAATGCCATACAGATTACATAAGTCGATCAAAAAGGAGGAGGGAGGGATTCGCAATCCTGCATCGACTTGATGCAACCAGACCGGAATGACATCGGGATTAATGCCCCGGCGAGTATCAGGCATATCGAAAGCGGGGTCAGTCAGAATATCCCTTACCGCCTTCAGGGACCGAGCAGGCAAAGTGGATTGGGGAAGTTCAGACTCTATGGCGGCCATGGAAGACGCAAAGATCTGAACGGAGAAATAGTACGAAGCGGGAAAAGGGAGGACGATGAAGAAACCGCTAAAAGAAAAAGTAAAGTATTACAAATCAGAAGAAAGAGAGAAGGGGTACCTGGTTAGACCTAGCGACGGGGAAGGCGAGGAGAGGAAGGGGAGCGATCGACAGGGAACAAGAAGAAACTGAAACAGGGATAGAGCACAGAGGAGTGAGAGGGAAAAAAAAGAAAAGAAGAAAGAAGGAGATGACGGATATTTATAGAGGAAGTGAATTCGAAAAGACGGGGAATGAGGGAAATCATTAGGGCTAATACATAAGCGGAAAAAGAAGGGCCCAGATTGAATCGCAAAATGGCGGTTGAAAACGGAAGGTGTAGATTGAATTAGGGGCTGCGAAAAGACGTGTACGGAGAATAGTAAAAGTGTCAGTCATTAAATGAAGAGACGTCATAGAGAGAGAAAAACCCTGCGTAGACAAGAAAACATCAAGGGCTCAGTGCAATTACGAAAATTCAAAACTTCTTTCGTAAACTAGGGGGGAGTAGCTGATGAGGAGTAAGGATCTCATCAGCCATCCTATTCCAGAAATGTCGAAGTCAGCGACGCAGACCCAAGTCTGCGCAGACTAGAAAAGAACTAATCCAGACTTTAGGCATACTTGGCTCGAAGGAGCGGAGTCGCATCATACAATTGACGAAACAAGACAGCGGCGCAGACCAAAATCTGCGCAGACTAGAAGAAACAGCATGACCTTAAGGCAACATCCGGAGAAGACTCAAGGGAAGAAACACCTCCGATGAGAACAAGGATTAAAAGAGCTGCGCGGATAAGACAAAAAGACAACATGAGGGACCCAAATACACCTTATGTAAGGAGCAGCGCAGACGAAGTTCCGTCCTGATTAAAGTCAGCATGAACAAAAGCTCGTCCTGATAAAGTCGGCGCAGACAAAAAATATAAGTAACCAGCATTGAGGTCGGAGGGACCGCGTGTTCAGCATGAAGCTGCGGATTTAATTAGGAAAGGTTGTTAGTGATTAGAAGATCGTTCACGCATACCGCATGTGGAGCGCATGAATGACCTGTAAAGACCCTTTTACCCCTCGCCCTAATGTAACTCTATAAATACTCCTTGTAACTCATTATAATGGACACACAAAATTACTTTAAGGAATTCATCTGCAAGTTTCAAGCAAGCTCTTCTCTCATATCGTTACACAGGTTGATCCGATCTCCTTTTCCGACTTGTTTAGATCTAGGTTTGAATGTTGAGCTTCACCATCAAGCATGCGTTAGTTGGTAGACTTCTTCTCAGCAAAGGGGCTAAACCGAAACCGGCGATGATGCTTAAGAAAGAGTTACAGGATTTGTGGGGGATCTCTTCGACATGGAAGATAATACCTTTAGGCAAAGGATACTACACTTTTGTTTTCCAGAACGAGATGGACAAAGCGTTGGCAAAATCCAAATATGTCTGGGAGGTTCTCAATGGACATCTACGTATACGTGAATGGTCGAGAAATTTTGACCCTTTCAAGGAACACTCATCTTTGGCGAATGTTTGGGTTCGGATTCATTATTTGCCGATAGAATATTGGCATGAGGAGGTTATTGCTGGAGTGGCGCGTTATGTTGGCCATCCCATACGCATTGACGGTGCTTCAACGACAAGGGATTTTGGGCAATTTGCCCGTGTTCTGGTGGAGTTAGATATGGCTAAGCCCTTACCTAATACTCTCATTTTTTATGCTGATGATCACGCTTTTCATATTGAGTTTTCTTATGAACAATTGCCTCACTATTGTTCCACGTGTAAAATTACGGGACATTCTCCTGACAAATGTCAAAAAACTAAAAATCCACAGGTCAAGGAAGGGAAGCTGGAGGTTATTGCTACTACTAAGCAAAACTATAAACAATGGCGGGAGGTTCCGAAAAAAACTCAGGGCCAAGAAGCTTTGGGGCAGAAGACTCCGGTTCAGGAAATGCAAACTAGGGAGATTTCTCGATCCCCTACTAGAAAGACAAATATCAGCACTGGAAATAACTTCATTGCTCTGGACGGATTAGATGAGGAGGTGCTTGAAATAGAGGGCTCGAAAACTGGACGACCAACGGTTCCTCAGCCTTTGGAGAAGCAAGATATTCCGCAGGATGAGAATATCCAGAGCAGAAGTTGTAACGAGAATGATGGACGATTGTCGGGGTCGGATTTACTTGAGATTATCACGAAACCAGTGCATACGTCAGTTTTTGATAATCCACTTAGTGAATATGTTTATGAGAGTTCTGAGGAAGAGGAAACTATTGTTGCGGATGAAAGACCTCTGGCCTCATGTGAAAAACCTGAAGTGATTGCGATGGAGAACGCAATGAAAGCTCAACGTCTGGAGCAAATTCTAGCTCTTGCTCAAGCTCCTATAACTATGGAGGTTAAGGCAGTTAAAAGGGGGCGCGGCAGACCACCTAAAAATGATCCACAAGAAACGAACACTCGGCCAGGTGGTTCTATTTCGAAGCATGCAGAAGAGAGTATTAAGAGCCGCCTAAGAAATTCTGGCGAAATGGGAAGAAAAGCTGGGGAGTTTGTTATTGATCATAGTGATAAAGCCTGTGTTCGTGCGATGGACAATGTGGTACATGAAAGCTGGGCTGATCGAGTGGAAAGAAGAGGGGCCTTCCCCGCTTATTTGGATTAATTTAGATGAATATTATCGCATGGAATATCCGCGGGATGACGGATGAATCCAAGCGATTACTTAAGGAACATTGCAGTTCCTTTTCTCCCATTGTTTTGGGTTTAATTGAACCTAAGAAGGCTTTTTACAAGGTTCGACAAAGTTACTGGAATTCGTTGAACTTTATTCCGATACATCAAAACTGTCGTGATCCTAGTTGCTCGAATATTTGGGTGTTGGTGCATCTTTCTGTTGTTGCTACTACCATCTTCTCGTCTGCGCAGACTGTGATCGTGGATTGCGTTTGGCAGACCTATTTTTTTAGGGTGGCAATCATTCATGGTGATAATGACCATATTATTCGTCGTGATCTTTGGAGAGATCTCCTCCATTTTACGTCGGGTAACATTGCTTTTATTGGAGATTACAATGCGGTTAAAGGTGCTCATGAGAGAATCAGTTCCCGGTCTCCATCTAGAAGCTCGTGTGATGAGTTTGTACTTTCATTAATGACACTCAATTTATTGAATCCCTGACGGATGGGATCCGCTACACGTGGTCGGGTCATCGGCTTCTCCCGCGGCATGTTGAATCGATGCTTGATAGAGCCATTTTTTCCCAGGGTTTTGCGGATTTATGGGATACGATTGTTACCAAGGCTCTTCCCCGCCTCACTTCTGATCATTCACCTTTAGTGATGCAGTGCCGACTCGCGCAGCCCCCTGGCAAGAGGAATTTCCGTTTCTTGAGTATGTGGATCCTCCACCCCACGTTTTTGGACATGGTTAAGGAGTCTTGGTCTATTTTGGTTAACGCCCGGTGTTCGATGCTTCGTGTTATGCTGAAGCTGAAGCGGTTGAAGGGTGATATTAAGGCTTGGAACAAGGAGGTTTTTGGAAACGTGGACACGTCTATTTCTCAATTCCAGTGGCAGCTAAAGGATACTCAGAATTTGATATCCGAGTCGGGCTATACGGATGATTTGTTTGATGAGGAGGTGAGCCTTCAAGCCAAGCTGAACGTAGCGCTTAACAGGAAAAATAGCCTGCTCCAGCAAAAGAGCCGTATCTCTTGGCTTCAGGATGGGGATAGGAATACTGGTTTTTTTCACAGAATGATTAAGTTCAAGAAGAAAAATGCCTCGATTACTCGCCTGAAGATTGATGGGGTCGATTGTTATGACCCGCAGATTATTGAGCAGCACGTTGTAAGCCACTTTGCCGACTTATTCAAGGATGATGGGAGTCCGGGAGTGGACCACCTTGAAATTGATGCTCTTATTGGTGTTGCTGTTACCGAAAGACAAAATAATGCTCTCATTTGTATTCCTCAGGAGTGCGAGATTAAGGCGACTGTCTTTAGTATGGATGCCAACAGTGCCCCTGGTCCGAACGGGTTTTCTGGGTTATTTTTTCACACCTGCTGGGATATTATTAAGGACGATGTCGTGGAAGTTGTTCAGGCTTTCTTCCAGTACTCTTATCTCCCTACTGGTTGTAACTCTAGTACGATGATTCTTATTCCGAAGAAGGATACGGTTTCCACTGTCGCAGATTTACGCCCCATTGTGCTCTCCAACTTCTTCTTCAAAATTATCTCTAAACTTCTTGCTGCACGTCTCAATGTGATTGCGGCGACTCACGTCTCGAGTAACCAGTTTGGTTTCATCAGCGGTCGGAATATCCATGATTGTATCATGCTCAGCTCGGAGGGTTTTAATGCTATGCAGCGCACCAACCGGGGTTCTAACATGGCGTGCAAGGTTGACATTAAGAAGGCTTTTGATACTATTCGTTGGGAGTTCATTATGCAGGTCTTGAGGGCGAATAGTTATCATGAGACTTTTATCAAATGGATTTCGATTATTTTTAATTCCACCAGGCTTTCTATTCTTTATAATGGGCAGCTCACTGGTTATTTTCCTTGCTCTCGTGGGGTGAGGCAAGGCGACCCGCTTTCACCTATTATGTTTGGGATAGCCGAAGATGTTCTTAGCCATCTTATTAGCAGTTGTGTGGATTCGAAGCATCTAGTTCCTATGGGCTTCAGCCGTTGACACACACCCGTCGTGCGGTGTGGACAAAATACCTGTGTAAGCCCAGTACGGACAATACACGCTCCTACTTCTCACGGCAAGGACTTAGTCTTAGCGGTAAGCGTAGGGTCGAATCCCACAGGGAGTGAGGAACCACTTTGTTCTCTAACGACAAACTGAGGTGTCACAATTCTCAATCTGTATACTCTGCACAAGAAATAACAAAATCAATGATAACAAAGGGGTGAGGTTATTCGGTTAGGTCATAACTGTTGTTAACATTCGTTTCGGTCATAGGCACACTGATGATCCGTCTATGATCCATGCAATTCCGAGGCGTGGCCCAAAGACATCGGGGCGTTTCACGGGATTACACTTCACATATAGGATGGTTGATCTCATTGTGGTCACTTGGTCCGAAGGTCACACGATCCCCGGTCACAAGGCAGTGCTTCACTCCTCCTTAGATAGTAGTCATACCCGTTACTCACCAAGTATGACCCTCACCAACCTTCTCTCCCGAGGTCCCCAACTCCGCACTAGGGTGACACATGCCTCCTGGACTCAACTATTTCCGGCCTTGTCGACCGACCAGTCATAGACATGCTACGGCGCCGAGATTGCTTTCCTCGTTTGATAACCATGGCTTTATGCCTCGTCACAGTTGATGGATATTCTCTAGAGAAGCCCAAGACTGAGGGAGGACAGTGTATCCCATCAATCCTTTCCCCACCTTCCGGATCTACAACGTCTTTTGTTGACGTTGCTCAGCTACTCGGTCTTGGGTATACCGGTTGTTGTTCCTTGGTACACCCTGGCCTTTGCTTGACACGGACAGCGTTTTACCGAACGAGGGTCTCCCGCTAGGCCTCTACTGCCCATGATATCGAACAGATCTTTCCGGAACCACGAGACTCAACCGAAAGAACAAATGCCTCACGAATGTTTACATGTTAACAACAATTATTTCCTCCCCTCAAACCTCACCTAAAGGACTACTCACGCATAATAAAATTCATAGATGCGAAAAGAAGTAAACACATGATTGAACGAAATGAAATACTGAAATAGATAAAGTAATACCTAGGCTTCAAACCTTCGAACTTGTTCAAAAGTAACAACACGACGGAATTAAAGTACGGAAATGTAAAGTGTTTTTGATGCCACACGCGGCGAATAAAAGCAATAACTGATGAAAAGTAAAATGTTCGGGGTGCCAAGAACTTCTTCACGTTGCACAACATTAGCCTTTTATACTGCCGAATGGTAGAGGCCTAACCCTAGCTGCGCCGGTTCCAAATCTTCGCCGGGATCTTCTTTCCTTAATTAGCTCGATCTTTGATTGATCCTGATTGAAGATGGCGTCCAGCTGCAAGCTTAGTCAACCTTTCCCATCCCTTCGGTCCTTCTAGTCTCTTCTTCAACCTTCCGCTTGTTCCATGAGATCTCCGAGATTGACCTTCCTTTTATGGCTCTGGCTGCCTGCTTCTTCCGGTAACGATCAGATCGACTGCTCTTATCGGTGTGGCTCATACCAGGTGGTTGCTCCAGGTTCCCATGCCCCAAGTTGAATTGGAGAGGTACTTGTTGGCCGAAGCTTTATGCTGGTAAACATGATGTAGCAATCTGGGCTTGGTAAGGCCCATACTGACCGCATTTCTTCCGTTTCCGCTCCACTGATCTTCCTTCCTCCACAACTTTGTTTTCCCCCTGGACAGACCTGAACTGACACAAATAAAGAGAAAAACAGGGCCAAATGGCCCAAAAGTCGAAGACGCATCACACCTACACACTTAAAGCATACTTGTCCTCAAGTATGTAGGTGGATTCACAGAAGACACGGACGAAAAGGTTGAAAGAAAAGAAATAAAACTAAGAGACACAAAACTTGCATAGATTTCAGGGTCAGATCATACCAACATGCATCATTCAGTTCAGTCAAACCACAAAACCAGAGTAATGATCATGCATAAAGTGTGATGGTAGTCTCTCTTCTCGCTCAAGCACCGGGTTAAGTGTTTACACTCATAATTTGCTGTGCTAGTTCCTCTAAGAGTTTGATTAAAGACTACAAGTTAAGCACACTAGTATGACTCATCAAAGGGTCTTTGTTGGGTTGTAATGGGGCATACGGGGCTAAGGTGAGGTAAATATGGTTCAGTGGCTAATTTCAGTATCACCCTTACTCAGTATACTCATTCAGTACAGCTATAACCAACCCTCTATTCCCCTGTTTTCAATGGGGTCCATCTTTTCTTTGATTCTTTCGTGGGCAAACGTTTTCATTCACCAAATATGTATAATAATTTTTTTTTGTGCCCAGATTTTCTTTCTTTTCTCCTGTTCCTTATTTACCATTTCATGCACTTCAACAATTCTTTCTCCTAGATATAGCATCAACAAAGCTCAAGAGAGAATTAATTCGGCTCAAAATGGCATTCAAGGGGTTATTTTCTCATCAAACAACAAAGAAGAATCTGGGGCCCTAAGTCAAAGAATCATGCCCAAATCATACAAGTCATGTACTAGCAAAAATGAGTCCTCAAACAAAGTCAAGATTTCCTAGTCACAGCAAATTCTCTCATAGACATGCATTCTTTTCAATTTGGCCTTGATCTCACCGGTGGGGGTATTTTCAGTATCCTCACAACTACCATCATGCATTTCATACTCAATCCACCAATCATACCAAGACAGAAATCAGCATGCACAATCTTTCACCATCAACCAATGCAAGTAGACTCGACCCAAGAACAGATAAAACAGACGCTAAAACAAGAAAAAGCAAAAGATAAAATAAAATCCTAATCTACGAATTCAGGGGAAAGTACTTAGTCATTTTGGTCGGAGGATCTCACCTCCGCAGCCATCATCTCTTTGATTTCCTTAAAGCAAGCTTCCATCGCTTTGAATCCTTCCTCCACAGTGTCCCTCAGTGTGGCCACTTCTCCTCCCAGCATCACCAGCTCGTCCTTGACTTCTTTCAGTTCGTCCGTCAGTTTGATAATCTCGCTATTGACTGGGCGAGAGGTTCCTTGTTCCCTTGCAACCTTCGGTTCAGGTCGAACTGAGCTGCCTTCTGGTTGGACCAAACGGTAGTCTCCTCCTTCATCCATCTCAACAATCCGCCACCGCACGAGCCTCCCGATATCAAAGAATCGGGTTTCTACCACAGCTGCCTCATCCGCGGCTTTCTCGTTGAAACCAGCAAGCTTCCTCGCCAAGAGGGTCACCAGTGGGCATAGGGAGAGATACTTGTTGGTATGGGTTACCCCATACTGAAATTGTAGTGCAGCGGTGAACCCAAAGTTCACCCTCTTTCTCTCCACCATGCACCGAAGCACAAAGAGCTCTTGCTGCGTGACGACGTTGGATCCCTCAATCCGGCCATAGATGTTATAGGCCAACCAACGATGGCAAATCTGCAAGGCTGGGTCGCGGAGTTCGTTGGATTTGCTAATATTCTTCACATACTTGGTCCCTGTTGAGAGTTGGGACCAGTACTGGTCAATCTGACTGCGCCACTCCGGTGGAGCCATGGTCTCGGCTTGCTTGTACTCATCATCGTACACCTCTGTGGCTTCAATCACCCCCAGGTGGATGTTCAAGTCGTTGATGGACAGAGGGAACGTCTTCCCCCGCAACTGGAAGCGGAGGGTACCTGGTGTTTCAATCGAGTAGTTTCCCTTTGGCTTGAATTCCACCGTGCTCATGAACTCCTCCGACAGATTCTTGAATGCCAACACATTCCACTCCAAAATCTTCCCCCAACCAACATCT